>NW_016820473.1:163337-261137 GCF_001698545.2 Rhinopithecus bieti | reverse complement strand
ATATTTTATGTTATATATAAATAATTATGTTGACTCAAACTTACTTTTAATATATAATCTATATTTCTATGTCCTTGATTTATATTTCTTCTTTTGGTTAAACTGTAGATGCTATACTGAAGTTGGTAACATTTCTGAGGATTTGCTTTTCCAAATTGCTAGTTTTTTTTTCTTCTTATATTTGGATTCCAATAGGGAGAGACTGTAAGTAAATAAGTGTACTGATTTCCTCACCAATCCCGGTTCCATATCTTTTCCAGATACCCCACTTCAGAAAATGAAGTCCTTAGCTGAGTTTGTTAGCAAATCATGAATCATGATATCCTCGGGTCCTAATCCACCTTTTCTTTTCTGCCTTCCTCTATCTTTTCCTTCGCTTTTCCTTTTCTCCTTCCTTTTCACAATTCATTTTCCCATGCTAATTTTGTGGAGGTACAATTACTCCAGGCTCTAATCTGATTCCTCCACTAGCCTCAATTGAGCCATAGAATCTTTTCCAGAAAGATCTTTCCATTTGTTTCAGAAAAATATTTCTCAAGTGTCAGACAATAATAATAACTAGAAGCAATAATTAGCATACAAATTACAGGGAAGAAACTGCAGGGAAGGGGCTTGGAAATTGGAATTTTTTTAACAGATACTTGAAGATTCTTATTAGATAACTGTTTTCAAGATTTTAACCTGAGAGTATAAAAACGGTTTCCAGTGCATATGTACAGGCATATGTGCTGTTACAAGGATCTAACTGAATGAGTTATTCTTAGTCATTTGTGATTACTGACACTGAAAATTATCCCGAAGTCCCTTGATGCTTTAGATAGTTATAGTTGTTGATAATTAGCTTGGAGTTTGAGTGTTTTAAAAGCAGTCTTTTAAAAGAACGGCTTTTGGTTTTGGAGAACTGCTTTTGGTTTTCTGTTATTTTTTCTGCTTTGAATGCTTCAACTGAAGCCAGTGCAACATTTTATGGAATGAGCACTTAGGGTTAAAGAGAAAGAAAGCCAAAGATGTCTGTGGCAGAGCTGAGAGCAGTGGGGAGTACATGCCATTAAAATGAAACTGCCAACTGGGATAACTCAGCTATGATCAAATGGCACTATTTCCAAATAGCATAGAGGAAGTTTATCCTAGAAAAGTTTGGAGGCTGACCCTTGGCTTACTAGTGCAAAATGTATTACTACTTTATTTCCTAAATGACCAGGTACCATACTACAACATTTACTCTAGGAATAAAGAAGGAAATTAATGGAGAGAACAATATTATATGAAACAACTATTATGCCTCATCCTTATCTGCATATATTAAATCTGCATTAACAGTCTGAGATAGATTAGTAAAGACAAATTTCATTGCTTCTGAGTGAATAGTTGTGGTAGTTTCATTACCTCTGAGTAGAGGAACAGCTAAAACTAACAACATCTAATAGTATAAAATTAAACAATAGCACTTTTTTGTTTGACTTTACAAATTTGTGTTGAACATGTCATCCTAACCCTGGATATTTCTTTAGGATGTATGCTTGCATGTTAAGTTTTGTTAGCAGGAAAATAGAAATAAGATAGACTGTATTACTTTCATGAAATATGTGGTATAAACCATGATCCAATCTTTATAAAGTTAAATCATTTGTGAAAACATTGTTATTATTGGTCAACCTATGGACAGACTATAAACAATGAGCAGGTATTTTAAAATAATTTTAAAATATTTGTGTAAAACCTAAAAGGGTAGTGAAGTCTAACTTTACTTGTCTATACGGTGAGTTGACTGGCTTTCATGTCAAATTTATTTTGAAATTCAGATAGAAACTTCCAGGAAATAGGCAACAGCTGGAAGCTCTAGGCCTGAACATATTTAACCTTGTATTTGGCTGACCAGTGTTGTTATATAGCTTCACATTGCTGTAGCTTTTAGCTGATTAAATATCCATGTGTCTGTGTTTGCTCTGTCTTCACCAAACATTCTTTATTTGTCCTGACTCTGTTCTGGAGGTTAAGTAAATTTCAATTCCCCGCTTTTTTTTTTTTTTTTTTTTTTTTTTTTTTTCTGTTGTCACCCTCCAGACCTTTTATATTTTTCTTGGTTGATTTAAGATTCTGACTTTTATTACTAGTAAAATGCATAGAAAAAATTCTTTTCACCTTGAAGCACTATTCTTGAAACCTGAACATAATAGTATATTTCTGATTCTTTGTTCATACTTCTTCTTGGTAAGGAAGACGTAGCACAAATATGCTGCATAATAGAAAGGTCATATTCTTCCTGCATCACTGTCATCTAGCTTGGTCTAAAAACTTTTTTACCTCCCAAATACTTATACTATATATAACAAATCTATTCTTGTTACTATAATTGCCTAATGTAAGGGCAACAATTTTCTTGAACATTTAAAATATTAGAATTCTAACAAATATCCTTAAAATTATTGAACTAACCTATGCCTTTCTACAAACATATGTTTTCCCACACTGTAACTAATAATAACCTTTGAAATTTCTTTATGATTGAATCAAAATGTGCTATGAGTAGTTAAAAAGTCTCTTAAGGCCTAAAATATTCTTAATGACTCCACCAAGTTATTTTAGTTTAGTATACAGACATTGGAGGGAGTACTCTTAAATTAATTTTTAAACATAAATAGCAGATTTTAAGGTCCATCTTAGGTCCTACTAGCTGTCTCTCTGAGTAAAGCAATTGGAAAACAGGCTATTTAACTACCAGAGCAGTTATAATTAAAGTTAATATACATACATCTCTACAACATCAAAATTATCTATAACAAAACATTTGCATTTTCAAAATGCCAAGTGCAGATAAAACCCAAATTCACACTACAAATTCTAATTAGTTATCAGACAGTGATATAGAGTGAACAAGCTCAAACCAAAGAATCGTACATATTAGCAAAATTTATTGTCCTTATTTTGACCATGTTCTAGAGGTTCCACTGTGCCCTTGTATGTCTCTTCGCTTCTTGTCTTTCAGTTAATTCGATGTTCAGTTGTAAATATTTTCATGAGCCTATGCTTATTACTTAAATGACTTACAATGTTTCCACAGAAAATTTTGGAAATGGCTCACATACTCTAATACTTTGTGGAAAGCCTCTGTACTGGAACTTATTTTAATTTATGATTGTGTGGAGGGTAAAAGTCAGTATAAAGATTTTTAAAATTGTTAAATAATATGAGTATATACTGACAATGTCTGCTATGGATGATATGTGCCACAAACAATAGCTATGAAAGGGACTTCTAGCCCTCATCCATCTCATATCCTTCTGGGAATATAGGAGGATTTTGTTTCTATTAGTGGTTGCACTCCAGCAGTTAGTTGGAGCCATGATCTGTGATAGGAAGTGAAATTGTTATTTTCTGGTTGAGGCATTTAATTTTTAGCATGAGACTGTTTAGTACTCTCTCCCTGGCCACAGTGCAAATGAAGACCACAAATACCCCATGGTGTAGCTCCAAGATGTTAGTGTCTACCTCAGACCCTGAGTGACTGTAGATTAGTCTCCACCCCTGTCACTCACCAACCATATTTTGCACATATAAAAAGAAATAAGCTTTGTTTGAAGCTGATGAAATTTAGAAGTTGTCAGTTATAATAGCATCACCTAACCATAACTGATCAATGTATGTATTAGTCTGTTCTCATGCTGCTAATAAAAACATACCAGAGACAGGGTAATTCATAAAAAAAGAAAAAGAGGTTTAATGGACTCACAGTTCCACATGGCTGGGGAGGCCTCACAATCATGGCAGACCAGGAAGGAGGAGCAAAGGCATGTCTTACATGGCAGCAGGCAAGAGAGCATGTGCAGGGGAAATACCCTTTGTAAAATCATCAGATCTCTGGAGACATCTTCACTATCACAAGAACAACACAGAAAAGACCTGCCCCATGATTCAATTACCTCCCACCAGGTTCCTCCCGCCACATTTGGGGATTTGGGGAACTACAAGTGAAGATGAGATTTGGGTAGGGACACAGCCAAACCATATCAGTGTATTATCTCATATTTAATTTCTTTAGTTTAAACAGCACAAATCTGTGAGATACATTCATCTTTTCCGATGAAGACAAAAACTTCAGAAGTTAAAAGGACAAATTTAAGGAAAATAGCTGGAGCAAATTCCAAGCCTGGTATTCTTTCTACTATTTTGACTGCATTGTAAAGACAATCATAAAATATTGTTGCATTGTGTTTTATATTAGGACTGTATTGGATTGCTGGATTACACAGGGTTACACAGAGAGCAATTTAGGAAAGGCAGGGAGCAGAACTGCAGTGATTTTTTTAGTATTCAGTTTTAGTCTAGCTGAAGAGAAAACATCTGCTGTCTTCATCGCTGTTATAGCTGTTGGAGTTGCTCTTCTTAGGTTGATGCTGAGCCTGAGGGGAGAAAACCAGCTGAATGTGCTTAGAAGGATTTGTTTTCTCTTAGGTTAGAAGGTTACCTTAGCACAGCCTTCATCGTAGAAATGCAAGCAGAAAGGTAAAAGACTTTAGTACTGCCTGTTGCTTCATGTTGCTCCTTTTAGGGGCAATACATTTTTAAGATGCCTTTTCAGCACAAAATTTGTGGTCAGACCCTGTTCTGGTATTTGGTTTAGATAAAGGATCATTGTAAGCATAGTTCAAATGAGAGGTTAATTTCACATACAGACATTGTGTATTGAGGAGAATAAGAAAGAGAAAGTATTAGAAGAGAAAGATTATCCTGAGTACTTGATAACAATGGTTACCTATGTAGGATCTGAAATCAGAACACTTCTGATCTGGGTGACTTTGGGATGGTTACAGAATCTCTTCAGTTCAGATCCTTTATCCTTTAAAAGAGAAAATAATACAGTTTGGTGAGTTTTAATGAGGCCATATATGTAAAGCACTTATCTGAGTGTCTGGGACATAGAAAGCAATCAAATAATGTTAGAATTTGAAGGTTTTCCAAGTTTTCAATCAGTTGAGATACAGACTTTTATGTTAATTAGAATACTGGTATGTGAATTGCAGAATTCAACTTAGACAAGAGGTCACCATTGGTATTGATATGTTTAACTGAACCAAGTCATTGTATTAGCCAGCTTTTTAAGGTGATATTGTGGTAACAAGCTATCTCAAATATCTGTAGGCTTACAGAAACAAAGGTTTAGTTCTTGTTTACATTGTACATTGGCTATAGGTCATATTAGGCTCTGCTCTATGTCTTTATTACAGGATCCAGAATGAAGGCATAGATGCTATTCAGGATATTATTTGGCTGGTGGTACAGAAAAATAAAGGAGTGGTTGATTCGTGAAATAACTTTTCTTAGAAGTAGCACCTGTCACTTCCACAGATATTTCATTAGTTAAACAAGTCAAATGACAAGTCTGATATCAGTGTGACAGAGATATATAATCTACCTTTTGGAAAGAACCTGTGGAAGTTTTTACAGTTATACAGTTGAGAAGAGTTCACACTTTGGGTGTAAATATTTATTTGCTTTTCTTTCATAAGAAAAGCACATTCACCCTCTCCCCAAGTGCAATGTCGATCATGGAGTTGCTAACTTTTCTTAGAAGTAACACCTGTCACTTCCACAGATATTTCATTAGTTAAACAAGTCAAATGACAAGTCTGATATCAGTGTGACAGAGATATATAATCTACCTTTTGGAAAGAACCTGTGGAAGTTTTTACAGTTACACAGTTGAGAAGAGTTTACCATGAAACTACCAATTTTCTACTTTTCTCTTTAAAGATATGTATAATTGTAAAGTTGGAATTGTGTGGCATTTCTAAATACTGAGAAAAGAAATGCATGCTTATGTCCCATGTTCTCATGCTGGAAAAATTTAGCAATATAGTTTCTAAAATCAGGTGTGATTTCCACTTAAAGGCTGTAGTGAATGGTACTAACTTCCCAATGAATTAAAAAATCCAGTTGGCATTAGGGCTTAAAATTTTGTAATTGTGTAATCTTGGAATTTTTAATAGCTTGAATACTTGGAAATTGCATATTTTGCTCTGGTTATTTAACTTTTGTTATGTACCTTTAAGTAATATTTACTTTTCAAGCCTTTTCAATTTATTTCTAACAAAATAAGAAAACAATAAGTATACCTCTCTGAAACTACCAAATGTGAAAGGAAGCAAAAATTTGTTTTATTTACCTATAAAGTTGTTTGTCCACTTAAAATATTTATATACGATATGTCAGTTCATTCACTTAAGCTGATTCACCTCAGTGAATAATTTAGCAAATTTATGATTCATTTATTTTTCTTACATTGCATAAATATAATGATAGATATGTGCAGGTATTAAATATGCCATTTCAACTTAGTTTACTGGCTTACAGTGGATTTTCAATGTCTCCCCAAACAAATAAGTGTACCTTTTCGGTGACAGGAGTCTTTACAGTGTTTCTCATTATAGGAAGTAGTTTAAAAATATATCTGTAATATGACAAATTGTCTACTTTTTAATATTTAGAACATTAAAATACATTTCATTAAACTCTTGTCATACTTTAATTTGAATGGCATCACAGCGTTTCTCCTGTTTTGATCCCTCATATTTAGAATATTAGCTTTGTGATATGAACAGGCTATGAATTCTTGCTGGCAATAAAACTGAAGTTTTTAAGTCAATATTCAAACTTCAAGACTCTCCAAGTCATTATGGCATAACTTTTCTTTATTCCTAATTTTATATGGTGATGGACTTAATTTAATTTAATTTAATTTCTAGACCTGGCAGAAAGACAGCAGGGAGACTTGTGCCATGAGTTACTCACTCTGTGAAGATAACAAATGGCTCATTAAGTATAGCATATTTAATTATAGAATCATAGAATGGAAGAGATTTTTGAGGGCTTCTAGTTTAACCTTTCTTCCAATCCAGAAACTTTTGTCAACATGCCAGATGGATAGTTATTTAGCCTCTGATTAAATTTGTGCAGTGTAGAAGATTCCACAGCTTTTCAGGGAAACCCATTACATTTGGGACCTGAAGAATTATTAGAAAATTCTTACTCACTATCTAGCACATGCTCCTTTAAATCCTATTTGCCCCGTTACACAGCACAGTATACATTAGCTTCTCCTTCTACTTGACAGTCTTTCAGATATTTTAGTCTACTGTTATGCCTTTTTAAATAATCTGTTCTCCAAATTAAGTAGAGATGATTTAATATTCCAAGTTAAGTATTAAAATCAGCTTGTGAAAATAATGTATGTGATTAAATAATGATGAAATAGAAATAGAATCATAAGAAAAAAATTATAAAATCAGTCCAACAAAGGGAAGGCCATAAACAGAAAAAGTAGAGTTATGGTGGTTTTTAAGGTTGATCTTTAATTTGGATTCTGCACTTCCTAGTAATTAAAGTGAAAACAAGTAATATGGTTGCTTATAAAAGATTATCAGTGTAACCAAAGGTTTTCTTTGACATAAGTTCTGAAAGAATATATTATAGCTCAGAGTATTTTAATGACCAATGTCTTCAATAAATATGCCTTTGGTGAAGAATATAATATAACTCAGAGTATTTTAATGACCAATATCCTCAATAAATATGCCTTTGGTGATGTTATCATTATTCCTTTGGTATTTGTAGAGCTTTTAACCTCTGACATATTTACGGGAGAAAACTGAACTGTGTCATTCAATTCCATATGTATTAGAAAAAATGGATAGTGGACCACTCATTTAATGAATCTTGGCAGGCAGTCTGATATATATCACTTTTTTTTTTTTCATATACGTGCTGCCAAAACGAGCATGATATGTCTCACAATGTAAGCTACAAAGATGTTGCAATTCCCCAGGATAAGCCATGTCAGGAAATAGTCTTGGTCATCTTTGAAAGACTCACCAGGGAGTTATCAGCTAGGAGATGTCTTTCCTTTTTATACAAGTGGTAATAATAGAATTCCTGCTGCTTGCCACAGGATATATATCTTCATTAGATAGCACTGAATACATGTTGTACTTCAGACACCTCAATGCTTTCGTAAGGATTAAAGTGCTAATTCCAAAGTTTCATTCTGGTTCTATCAAATTATAAATTATTTTTTCTCAGTTCATTTTTATCCCAACTATAAGGTCATAAAAATAAAATAAAAATTGAGTGACATAAATGGTGGCTCACGCCTGTAATCCCAGCACTTTGGGAGGCCAAGGCAGGCAGACCACGAAGTCAGGAGATAAAGATCATCCTGGTCAACATGATGAAACCCTGTCTCTACTAAAAATACAAAAATTAGATGAGCTTGGCAGTGCGTGCTTGTAGTCCCAGATGCTCGGGAGGCTGAGGCAAGATAATTGCTTGAACCCGGGAGGCGGAGGTTGCAGTGAGCCGAGATTGTGCCACTGCACTCCAGCCTGGGTGACAGAGCGAGATTCCATCTCAAAAAAAAAAAAAAAATTGTTTGAAAGTGACAAAAGTAACTTTAAAGATACTGGTTAAGTCAAAAATCATAATTTCTGCATCAATATGTTTATTAGAGTATTTTTGTCATAACATAGCTGGTTTTGATTGATAGATAATACAATCATTTCACACAATTTGACTGTGCGTCACTAGTAATTTCTAGTAATAGGCATCATTTCTAAAGGTAAATTATATTCTCTATAACAATAGCTGTTTATTAGGTACCTATTTAAGCTACACTGCCTCTTGTGTTCTCTAGTCTTAGAAATACTAAAATAAGGTTGGACATGGTTGCTCATGCCTGTAATCCTAGCACTTTGGGAAGCTGAGGTGAGTGGATTGCAAGGTCAGGAGTTCAAGATCAGCCTGGCCAACATGGTGAAACCCCATCTCTAACTAAAAATACAAAAATTAGTCAGACGTGGTGATGCATGCCTATAATCCCAACTACTCGGGGGGCTGAGGCAGGAGAATCACTTGAACCCAGAAGGCGGAGGTTGCAGTGAACCGAGGTCATGACATTGCACTCCATCCTGGGTGACAGAGTGAGACCCCATCTCAAAAAAAGAAAAAGAAAAGAAAAGAAAAGAAAAGAAAAGAAAAGAAAAGAAAAGAAAAGAAAAGAAAAGAAAAGAAAGCAAATACTAGAATGAAAATCATTTGTCAGAAAACCCTGTTTGGTCTAAAGTGTGTTGGAGATCTCAAAATAGCATTGCATGAAGTAGAACAAAAAGATAAGATACTCTCAACAGCCAAATATCATTACATAAAGAATATTAAATAACAAATCACTGCCTTTATTGTTGAAAAATGTAAATAATTCATTAGAAATAACTATGCTAATTAGAAATTCAGTTTGAGGTTTACAAGTAGACATTGCCATTCTCCTCTCTGTATTGATATGGCTGGCATAAACTCATGCAAAAGGAATGATGTGAAAACTTCATGGTTAATGCCTCAATAGAGACAAATTAGGACATTTAGCCACCAAAAGAAATTGTTTCCTTTGAATTATCTCGTTTGACTCTAATTTTTAGCGTCTCCTTTCATCTGGTCTTTACACAAGCCTTTTCTTCAGGCTAAAGATAATGATCTCTGACTGTGTTTTTTGATATCTTTGCATAAAAAATGAAACAAGTGCTGAAAGGCAGTTTCTCATGTTTGCAGTGTTTAGTGTTATGTATCTGATATTCAGTTTTGCAAATGGAAGTGTATTCACGTGGGTACATTTATAAATTTTAGCTAGTCAAACAATTGTAAAATACTACAACTGCATAATATGAATTACTCATGCTAATGTTAAGTAATAACAGGATAGATTCTGTAGCCATTTTCTGTCACAGTAAGTTTTGCAGATGCTATTCAAGAAGAAATCTGGAGATCAGATGTTGGAAAGGAGGGTCAAACATTGTGGGAGTGTTTCTGATTATGAAATCCGTAGCGTGGAGGGGGTAAACAGGTAGACTATGGGCAGAGTTCTAAATTCTTTATCTTGGCTTCTTCCCTTCTGGAATTCCCACTGTGAAGAGAATATGTGTCCTCAGGACCCAAAGTAGGGTCCCCCAGGTACTGATGTCTTGGAAGCCTTGTGATGAGATGTCTGAGCATCTTGGTGCAATGCCCAGATTCTAGGAGGTGAAATGCAGTTAGAAGTGTGCAGTTTTTATATCTGGCAAAAAAAAAAAAAAAAAATTAAGTGGTGTGAAAATCACATCTCTGGAGCAATACAAGGTTTTGGGTTTTGATACATAAGAAAGGAAAATGGAATGAATTCCCTTTACAATATGTCTTTTAAAAGTTTTATTTACTTCTCCTAGTGTCCTTTGCTTCAAATAATGAATGCTGTGAACAGGCA
The DNA here is from genome assembly GCF_001698545.2 of Rhinopithecus bieti. Taxonomy (NCBI): domain Eukaryota; kingdom Metazoa; phylum Chordata; class Mammalia; order Primates; family Cercopithecidae; genus Rhinopithecus; species Rhinopithecus bieti. The sequence continues at coordinate 250,855 of NW_016820473.1, read as the reverse complement.
GTGAATTAGATGCTTTTAAGAAGAAACACATAGTGCACAAGAGCACAATCAAAGCTGCGATAGGTAAGTTCAGATCTGTCTAGTGCTCTTGGTTTATTGGTCCTTCAGGGACTGCCTGGAAAGTACCAAAGGAAAGATAGTTTTAGGCTATAGGCAGTTGAAGTGCTATAGTGAGATCACTTATTAATCTTTAAACAGTACTGTCTGTTACTATGTGTGTGTTTTAGAGTCCAATTTATCTTACTTTCTTCTGCTGGTATAGGATATAAGGTCACATTCATAAATACAATCAAACGGCACCATAACAAAAGGTGAAGAAAAGCCACTAGAAGTACTAAATCTTTGGCCAATTGCATAATTGTAAATTAAACTGAAGTCCATTATTAAGCGAATTAACTCTGTGTGTGTGTGTGTGTGTGTGTGGCGGTCTGTGTGCTTATGTGGTGTTGTGCTATCCTGCATGAGAAATATTATCACAGGATAGCAAACCCTTCCTTGTATGATTTGAAAACAATATATGCAAAAGTCATTAGTCTGACTATGGGCAAGAGCAAATTTTCTTTGCTTTAATTTTTTTCTGGTTCATTAAAATGTCATTGTGAAGAAATACAGGTTTCTAGCTGGGTTTTACCATCTATGTGATTATGCTATGTTATCTCAAGTTTTTTCATATTCTGAAGGAAAGAACAAAGCAATTGGAACTCAAAATTAGATGCATAGACTACTTGGGCAAGTATTTGAGGTATACATATAGAATTTGTGTGTGTGTGTACTTGTGCATATTTATGAGTAATTGTGCATCTAGTGTGAGGAGATATGATGGAATGCTGTTCTAATTTTTCTGTATATTTGTTTTCTTTCCAGTAACATGGAACTTCTAGAAAGAAGTGTGAGAGAAGAGTGCTCAGATTTAAAGAAGTGCTTAGCAGATGTGCCTGTATATGGCAAGTGAAGAACTTACCAAAGGGGTATAAAAGCAAAATGCTACTAACCTTATTGGATGTGAATAATTCAGTTATTAAGGCATTCTCCCACACAGTAAATAATGTATTACCTATATTTAATGACATCATCATTTATTTGCAATCATTTATTGAGAGATCTGTTGGGTGTTAAGTTTAGCAATATACATGGTGTGAGAGGTCATGAGATGCAAAGTTCAAGGAAAACAAATTACATACAGATTACTAAACATTTCTATTTGCATTTAGAGATGATGCCATCAGATATATCTATGGGAAAAAATGCTTACATATTGAAGTGTAATAAATGAGGGAGAAATGTGAAGAAATATCAGCATTCATACCCAAGCCATTAATTACACTATACTACAGGAAATCACATGAAATGAAGTGAAGGTACCAATACATGACATTAGTAACTTTTTTAATTCATTGGGAAGTTAGTACCATTCACTACAGCCTTTAAGTGGAAATCACACCTGATTTTAGAAACTATATTGCTAAATTTTCCAGCATGAGAACATGGGACATAAGCATGCATTTCTTTTCTCAGTATTTAGAAATGCCACACAATTCCAACTTTACAATTATACATATCTTTAAAGAGAAAAGTAGAAATTTGGTAGTTTCATGGTAAACTACTGCTGTCTATTTTATGCTCCTACTGTGCATATTTCATCTCCATCTAGTACAGAGCAAAATTTTCAGTTATTTGGCCACCAAATCACACTGTGGCTCTAGGTACACTGTGAAATAATAGACACAGTATTTCCAGCAGCAGAGACCTGAATGAAAGTCATAAACAGAACCATGTTCTTTAGATTGAAATCATCAGTCTTGTGAATGTATAGTTTGCTATCTGTAACTGACTAGTTTTTAATAATATTTAACTGTCATGAAAAGCTAATACAGTTTATGTTAACAATGTTATATGAATAACTGTTTTAGCTAATGATCCATTCATTTTTCCCATTAGTGCATGTTTGTGTGGATGGTCTGATTTTATTTAATCTTCTTTAATGAAACTCAGCTTATGGTTGCAACAAACCTTTTAAAAACAAGTGTCTGATTACTTATCTCCTGAATTTTGGCAGTGTTACTGATCACGTATAAACCATTTTAACTCTAATATCCTTTACCAATTAAAGAAAATGATAGCATCTATCAATTATAAATTGTGCATTGTATTTCTACAATGGCATGTGTAAAAACACACTTATATATTGCTATATTTGTTCATAATTCATAGATTATACTCCTAACTTTGCACATATTGAACATGTACTGTTTATTTCACAACTAAGTTTTTTAGCTGAAAGTCCATTTTTAGCTGCTGAGAGATATAATGCCATATGTTGCTTTCTGCAGTATAACAATGTGATGCACCTTTGTAATGAATTCTGGACTTCTTCCAAAAAGGAAAGTGATATAATCCTTCTGGTGAACTGTGAAATCCTACATTTGCACAGTGTCTTACCCAGCAGGAAATGAGCATTCCTCATGGACAGATTTTGTTAGAGGTCTGAGGGAAAGGGATATGTTGGGAGATTCAATGCCAACTTTAGCAGCAGGTTAATTGCTAGCTCTAAAATATTTCTGCAGTATTTTTTTGTTTTGTTTTGTTTTCTTTTCTTTTTTTGACTAGGGGAAAAATTTTCTAGCCACATACCCCAAAGCGATTCATACTTTACATTCCGTTGTTCTCAGTATTGACATGCTTTTGTCGGCTTCTGTAAAGATTCCTTGAAGATTTAGTGGTGGCATTGGCAGCATCTGTTTAATTCTACAAATCAGTAGTGCAAGTGAATTACTTGTGGTCACCATGGTTTTCATCACTTATCCTGTAATGATGGGAAAATTTGTGAATATAAAAAAAAAGTAGCTCTTTTAAAAAAGACATATGTAATATGTCTTATACCTTTACATTTGGAAGACTGTTTTTGTGGGATAGTAATTTTAAAATATTTTCTGTAAAAAAAAAAAGGGAATGGGGTTGTGAATTATATCACCGTGCTTATCTAGATATTGCATATGTAGTAGAAATAATAAAGCATTGGTTTTGGATTTAAATGAACCAATAACTAATGACGTAAAACAAAAAGAAGCCACATACCTTTCATAGTGCAGGAGGCAGACTATTGATGGTATCACAGTACACCTTGCAAAGATGATGTTCCAGGGAATTTTTACCAGTATTCCTGGACACCGGTGTTTTCAGAAAAATGATGATAACTCTCCTTGGATATGTTTTCTTTCAAACCTTGATCACAGTGTTGAGCAGCAACTAATAAATATGGGTCTAAAGCTTCTCATAGTTTTTTAAGGACTATAGTCTATGGTGATGAAAGATTACCAGTCCCCCTGTGAATTATATATGTTGAGTAGTGAATATATTTCTTTATTATTTTCCCTTCTGTTTTTTTTTTTGATACCATTCACTTTTATATCACGTTATATTTGTGTAGAACTTCATTGCTGACAAGGCTGTTAACAAATGTTATTTTATTTTACCCTTTAAAAACCCTCAGGTAACACTATGATTCCATATTTATTAAAGAAATTATGTTTTCCAGTTTTATACAACTTTCCTAAATCTACATAATTTATCATATTAGAAAGAGCTACTGTTTCTTCCATGCTCACTTTTGTTTTCATATATTATTAAACTCTTATAACATTATAAGGCTATTATTTTTAGCAGAAGGGGCATGTGGATTACAGAGAGGTTAAAGAACTTGAAATAGTCTCTTAACTGAGCTGTCTTTCATTAATTCTTCTTTCCTCCAGTCTTGCTCAATAAAGAGTTGTTGAGTCACTTTTCTATAATGCCACTAGAATGGCATAATATACTTTCAGTGAACATTTGCTGCTTGTTGATGTTGCCTGAAAATAGTACAAATTTCCTACCCTGGTGTTTAAGACCCGAGATAAAGTTATCCTAAATTACAATTAAAAGTTTATGCCAGAATTTGCAATACTCCAATATATCCAATTTGAACTCTCTACCATATATCTTCAAATTTTCCAACATGAATTTTTACTTATGCCAGTAACTTTATCTAAAAAAATCTTTCTCAAACCTGCCTGTCAGCATTTGAACCTATTTCTAATATACGGTTCATGGAAGAATTTTTAATCCATCAAGCAAATATGATAATTTCCTTGAATGAATTCCCATAGTTATTTGTACTTTTTCAACCATGCTTTGCAGCTTTCACCTCATCTTTTAATTTTTTCTTCTCTTTTTTGACATATAAAATGCTATACATGATTAATGCATACAACTTGATGATTTAGAGGTAAGTATCCAATCACGAAACCAGCATCATCACAATCTATGCCATAAACCTATCCATCACCTCCAAAAGTTTCTTCCCATTCTCTTATTATTATTATCATTTTGCAATAAAAACACTTAATATAAGACCTACCGACTTAGCAAAACTTTAAGTATACACTATTATATTGTTAACTATAGTTAGTGTATGTGTGTGTATATACATATTATATATGTATACACTATATCTATGTAGTGTAGTAGACCTCTAGGACTTATTTATCTTGTTTAACTGAAACTTTGTACCCTTGACTAAAATCTCTTTATTTTTTTCTCCCCCAAGCCTCTGGAAACCACCATTCCAATGTTTTAGTTTTTGTCATTGAGAAATTTCAAATACCCAAAGCCTTATACTATCTTGTTAGGAAATGCAGGCATTTTTACATTCTGGTCCATAATGTTAGTATTTATATATTATCTAGTATGTGAATCGAACATCTATAGTCACATCAAGTATAATACTATATCAACAACTGACAAATTTATATTTTTATTAAAGTCAGATAATATTGTATTTTTGTGAAAGTATAGTTTCTAATTTAATGTCATCCTCCTCCACAGTAAAAATTTAGCAAGAACACAAATACAATAGAATTGAAGTGGAATTATCACTTTGCTTTTTGTTTAAAAGAATGTGATATCCTCCCATGTTGATCCTACATCTACTTTGTTTTGTCGTTTTTGTATTTTGCCAGTTTGAATCTATCCTTATAAAATCCGACCCCAGTGATTTTTTAAAAAACAGTAAAATAGCTTAGAACAGAGGGTAAAGTGGAAAGCAGTTTTATTTGATAACTACCTTCCCCACAACACACACACACACACACACACACACACACACACACACACACTCTCTCTCTAAGACTAACATAGTGAACTGGTTCAAATTTGTACATCGTCTTGTTCAGGGTCAGGTTCCAGCCCCAGCTGAGGGCCGAGGAGACTGGGTAAACGTGGGGCAGGGAGCTAGAAGAACATTCAAGAAACAGCAGGTAAATGAAACATGGCTCTATTTAGCAGCTCCTTCACAGTGTCAGTGTTACATTTATACACCACACAAACAATAGTGGCCGAGAGCCAGGTGGTAAGCTTCCCTATGTTATGTCTTCCTGGCTATGATTATATAAGACACGTAACTGTGCACGTGCGCCACAATCTTGCTGAGTCATTCAGGCTGTTTGCCTCGGCCTATGCCTACTGTCCTGTGCCTGCTTAGATGCAGCACAGCCATGTTCTTTACAATCATTTTGTTTGCTCCTTGAGTTGGCTATCCTATCCTGTGTGAATGGAATTTATGACAGTCTGAAAAGTATATTTTGGTAGAGTTTAGGATTCCATTTACTTTATGGGTACTATTAGGAAGCAGTAAATACATCAATATAACTTTCAAAGTTATATGGATTACTTCCCTCTAGATCCTAGGTAAGTTTTCATCCCAGCTTGTGATACCATATTGATATTCTGGGTGTGACATAGCTATAAGTCTTAAAATTAAAGATAAAAAGACTGTCATAATTTAAAATGGCTGAATATCTGTATCATATGTTGGAATTTACTGTGATTGGATTTGAAACACTACACCTTTCTGAAGGCATTTTTAGCTAAACATAGGCTCTGTATTAGATGTCCGTGTGAAAAGCAATGTGGAATAAAGTCCACTTCATGGAGCTCTTCAAAAAGTTACCTGCTTATTTAGGACAACTATCTCTAGATTGGTGCTCAAAGGGGAATGTAGCAATTTTGGAAGTCTTGTAGCTGCTGCTTTGCAGATTCAATTTATACCTTAAACTACATCTTCTAAATTTATCACTTTAAAAATTTTATTTAAATGTCTTCTCACAAATTCTATTTGTAATTTATTTTTTGTTGTATGAAGTAGTCTTGTTACCTTTAATAACATACCGTGCTTTAATTACATATATCAATATGTGACGACAATGCCTAAACCTTCATCCTACTAGTGAAAAAGGAGGCTTCTGAAATGGCACTTGATCAAATTAAAGGTGTTCACTTGAATTTAATTCTTAGGACTCAATATTCATATATTATAACTGTTATAATGAAAGCAGATGACATTTGCTGAAACAACATAGTAATTAGAGCTGATAGTACAAATTTATACTGACCCATATGATAGAGATGCTATTTCTCCTTGTAGTTTGCTTTAATCCTTTCTGTTGACAGTGCATTGAAAAGCTCAACTCAGCCATGTAGTACTGTCCACAGTGAGGAGGGGCTTTTCTCTCTAGCATTGCTAACAGCCCCGGAAGACAACCACAGCAGTTACCTGGAGTGAAAATCAGATTGTAAATTAAAATGAAGTGCACTTGTCATTAATACTTATTAAATGAAAAGATTTACAACAAAAGATAGAGTTGTTCCTCAGTATCCCTGGGAGATTGGTTCTTGGGCATCTCTAGATCAGTGTGAGGCAGGGATTTTTCCACAGTCCTTACAGAAAAACCAAGTAGTATGATTAATATGTCCTTAATAATATTCCTAGAATAACTACAACAAAAGAACTTTTTCTAACATGGTCTTTCATGGTATTCTTTAACCTCGTGGGTAATGCCAAAGAGCAGTTTTAGTATTGGGTCCCTAAGCAAATAGTTTTGGCTTTACACAAAATAAAATTTAGAACAGATAAGAAAATTTATATTTATTTCTGCAGGATATACTTCATAAATAGTATTTTTTTCATAGTTGAATATTGATGAAGGTTGGGGGGAAGCGTTGGTTCATTCTGCATAATCTTCAAGTACTGATATTATTTGTTGCTGCTTAAATACAGTTACACATGCTTTGACAATAATCTTGACAAAGGTTATAGACACGTTAGGAAAATTATGGAACTTAATCAGCACGTGTATCTGAATAGAAGGACAAGGAATGATTTTAGTGCAACTCTAAAATCTTTTGCGTAAAATTTGTCTGGTTCTATTTGAATACATGAAAAAGTGGACAATCTGTTCCAGAATATTTTGCCAGTGATTTCAGATATAACTCTTCTATCTGGAAATGATTTTATCCCAGTTGGCTCCACTAATTGCCCATCATGATTATAGGAATGTTTTCTTGGTTCTATTTTTAATAAATGCAGAGGGACTTTATGAAAGCACATAACAAAATGTTTATTCTAGATTAATGAACACTTTATTCAGCTTTATTGAGGTATAACTGGCAGATTGTATTTAAGGAGTACAATGTGATGTTTAGCATATGTATACATTGTGAATGATTTCCACTATCAAGCTAATTAACATATCCATTATCACATAGTTACCTTTTATGTAGTGAAAACATTGAAGATCTACTCACTTAACGTATTTCAATTATATAATACAGTATTATTGACTGTAATTACCATGCTGTACATTAGATATGTAGAAAATACTGATCCTGCATAACTGAAACCTTATACACTTTGATCAACATCTCTGTTTTCTTTCTTTCAAAACCTTGGCAATCACTATTCTACTCTCTGCTTCCAGGAGATTAACATTTTTAGATTGCACTTATAAGTGAGATCATGGTGTATTTGTCTTTCTGTGCCTGGCGTATTTCACTTAGAATAAGTGATCATGTCGGATATAAATGTTTATTGCTTTAACTTTCTTCTTAGAACTGCTTTTTCTGTATTTCAAAAGCTTTGGTATGTTGTGTTTCTATTTTCTTTTGTCTCAAGATATTTTTTTTTTAATTTCCCTTTTGATTTCTTCTTTAACCCATCAGTTATTCAGAAGTATGTTGTTTAATTTTCATGTATTGATAACTTTGCCAATTTTCCTCCTGCCATAGATTTCTAATTTCATCCAATTGTGGTTAGAAAAGATACTTGATATGATTTTAATCCTCTTAAATTTATTTTGTGGTCTGACTATCTATTCTGGAGAACATTCCATGTGTACTTGAATGTGTATTTGTCGCTTTTGGGTGAAGCATTTTGTATGACTGTTAGCTCCATTTGGTCTATAGCATTGCTTGAGTTCACTATTTTCTTGCTGAATTTCTGTCTGAATGGTTTCTTCATTGCTACTAATGGGGTACTGAAAGTCCCATACTATTATTTTATTACTGTCTGTTTCTCCCTTCAGTTCTGTTAATACTTGCCTTACATATATAGGTGCTCCAACAGTGGGTGTACACATATTTACAACTGTTACATCCTCTTGATGAAATGACCCCCTTATGATTACGTAATGACCTTCTTTGTCTCATGAGAGTTTTGACTTAAAGATTACTTTGGCTTATATAAGTATAGACCCCGCCTGATCTCTTTTGGTTACCATGTAGTTGGAATACTTTTTTTTATTCCTTCACTTTCAGTCCATGTGTGCTCTTCAAACTAATGTGAGTTTCTTACGGGCAGCATATGCTGGGTCTTGTTTTGTATCAATTCAGCTATTATTTCTTTCCAATAGAGGATTTAATCCATTTGTATTTAAAGTAATTATGGAGATGTAAAGACTTACTGCGGCCATTTTGCTAATTGTTTTCTTACTGTTTTGAAGTTTCTTTCTTTTTTTTTTTTGTTCCTCTCTTGCTGTATTCCTTTGTAATTTGATGATTTTTTTAAAATAGAGGTATGCTTTGACTCTTTATCTCTTTTGTGTATCTACTACAAGTTTTATTCTTTGTGATTATTATGAGGTTTACATGAAGTATCTTATAACATTTATTTTAAGCTGATAATAACTTAATGTTGATTGTGTACAAAACACTACAGTTTAACTTATTCCACACACATTTTGTTATTGATGTCACAGTCTACATCTTTTCACATTGTACATCTATTAACAAATTATCATAGATATCATTGTTTTTAATGCTTTGGTCTTTTTACTTTTATGCTAGAGTTAAAATTGACTTATGCACCACCATTACAGTGTTAGTGTGTTCTGAATTTGACTATATTCTTTTCTTTACAGTGACTTTTATACTGTCATATGTTTTCCTATGTTTAGTTAACATCCCTTCATTTCAACTTGAATAACTTCCTTTAGCATTTTCTGTAGCATAAGTCTAGTGGTGATGAATTCCTAAGCTTTTGTTTGGGAATATCTGAATCTCTACTTCATTTCTGAAAAACAATTTTGGCACATATTGTATTCTTTGTTGGCAACATTTTTTGCTTTCAGCACTTTGGCTATATTGTACTAATATGTCTTAGCCTACCAGGTTTTGACTGATAAATCCATATATTATCCTATGAGGGGTTCCCTTGTAAGTGATAATTCACTTTTGCTGCTTTCAAAATTCCTTATTTTTTTTCTTTTGAGAATTTGATTATTATATTTTGGAAAAGATCTCTTGTGCTAGATCTATTTGAATCTATTTGGAATACCTGAATATTCATTTTCCTTTCCATATTTGGAAAGTTTTCTGTCATTGTTTCCTTAAATAAGTTTTCTGCTTTTGTCTCTTTCTGCTCCTTCTTATACTTTCATAATGCATATAATGCTTCTCTTGATGGTGTTTCCTAAGTCCTAAAGGGTTTCTTTGCTCTTTTCCTTATGTTTTCTATTTGATCCTCTGACAACATAATTTTAAATAACTTGTGTTCAAGCTCACTGAGTCTTTTTTTCTGCTTGATTAAGTCTACTGTTGAATCACTCTATTGAATTTTTAGTTGGTCTTTGTATTCTTCAGCTCCACAATTTTCATTTAATTCTTTCTTATGGTATTTATCTCATTGGTAAGCTTCACGTTTTGTTTATGTGAACATAAATAAATTTTGATTTTATTGTCTGTCTTCTCATATTGGTTATTATCTTCTTTAAGATAATCATTTGAAATTTTTTGGCAGCCAGTTCATAGATCTCCATTTCTGTAGGGCTGGCTACTAGTGCTTTATTTCATTTATTTAGTGGTGTCGTGTTTCCATGATTGTTCATGTCCCTTCCCTTGTGGCCTTGTGTTGCACATTTGCCTAAGTAGACACGTCTTCCATTATTTACAGAATGGCCTTGGCAGGGAAAACCCTCATTAGTCAGCCCTTCTAGAGGAACCAGGGCAGGCTTATTGACGCAGGATGCCTAGTGCCTGGGTCAGTGAGTGGGTATGCCTAGTGCTTGTATTTGAAAGGATGATCCTGGTACCTGAGTTCATTGGAATGATACTGGAGCTTGGATCAGTGTCGGTGGGCCTGGCACCTGGTTACACAGATGCAAGCCTGAAGCTTCAGTCCATGGGTATCGGCCTGGATCCCGAGTTCTTGGGAGCCAGCCTATAGACTAGGTCCATGAATATGAACCTGGTGTCTGGTGCTGTAAGGGCTGGCCTGGAGTTTGATCTGGTCTGGGATGGGCCCAAAGCTTAGGTCTGAAGGGGCAAGCTGAAGTCTGGTGTCCTAAAGATGGTCTGGCACTGGGTCAGGCTTAGAGCCTGGGACTGCAAAAACTGGTCTGGCATTGGCATCAGCCTGAGGCATGGGTCCTCAAGGGTAGGCTGGAAGCTGGTCCTACAGGTGCCAGCCTGGAGCCTTGGGCCATGGAGCAAGACTTGCACTTAGCTGGGACTGAAGCCTAGAGCTGTGGGGGTTGAACTGGTGGCTGCAGCATGGGAATCAGCTGGCTCCAGAATTCACTGGAATGGGCCTGGTACTTGGGCAAAGTCAGGCACTCACTTTACTCTCCTTCACCCACAAAAAGGGCATTTCTTTCTAAGTGGCACAGGCTTGGGGGTGGGGTGATGCGAACAATGTGAAACTATCCTTCCTACCTTCTTCAATGCATCTTTTCTTATTTCTATGTTCCACTTGGATGCTATAATATCTCACTTGTATTCTTTAACTCTCATGAACTTATTTTTGCTTGCGATAGTTCAAATTTGCTTCTGTGAGTGAATAAGTGCTGGAAACTCCTATTTCACCATCTTTCTAACACTCTCCTCCACTCTACTGAATAAACACACACACATACATATATAAATATTTATTTAAATTTATTAAAAATAATGATCAAATTTTAGAGCATTTGACCATAAGTCAGATTTAATTGTCAATGCAATCCTAGTGTCTCAAACCTCATATCATGTGTAAATTTAAAAACATTTAGATTGCCATTCTCAGTTTCTAAATAGATGTGCAGTTTACAGTTTCAAATCATTAAAGTAAAAAAATTCATAAATGAGGTCGGGCGCGGTGGCTCAAGCCTGTAATCCCAGCAGTTTGGAAGGCCGAGACGGGCGGATCACGAGGTCAGGAGATCGAGACCATCCTGGCTAACACTGTGAAACCCCGTCTCTACTAAAAAAGACAAAAAAAAAAAAAACTAGCCGGGCGAGGTGGCGGGCACCTGTAGTCCCAGCTACTCGGGAGGCTGAGGCAGGAGAATGGCGTAAACCCGGGAGGCGGAGCTTGCAGTGAGCTGAGATCCGGCCACTGCACTCCAGCCCGGGCGACAGAGCGAGACTCCGTCTCAAAAAAAAAAAAAAAAAAAATTCATAAATGGAAGATGGACCCATTTCTGTTTTAGAGTACTCTAAATAAAGTGTTCTAGCGGTCTATAATATTTCTGTTCACCCTCTTATCTATAAGGTATGAATATGCAAGTTCTATCTGAGTATCAGTAATTTGGAGTGAAGATTAAGTTTGACCCAGAAAAGTTTCAAATCAAAGGAAACAAAATTACCAGTAAAAGCTAAAACAAATGTTTCACTTTATTCATAACCATTTTTTTGACATGTTGATTAAACAGGGCCAGGATTAGGGTGAGACAAACTTTGAGCTTGAGGCACAAAATTTAAGGGCGTACTCAGTCTCAGCTGCTAACAAGTAAGACAAGGAGTATTCTATGCAGTAGATATCCAGGATTTTTGCCTCAGGTATAGGCAATCAGTATTTCAGTGAAGGAGCCAGACACTCCATAGGTGAGCTTAGAGGACACAGCACAATGATGTATTTCAGTGCTATTTTCACAGATGGTGGAGGTGGCTTCCATGCTGATTTTTTAAAAGGTGCAGTTAGCTGACGTGAGCACCTAGGAATGTATAGAAAAGTCATTCCTTGTACAACTTTGAAGTATTTGTTTTTTGGTGATTTTACGTTCTTTAAAGTTGCTTTTACAAAATACAAACATTTTCATAGTATGCATATATATAGATATCTCAAAAATTTAATTATACAACAGGACAATTTGGATATTTTAATATATATTTTAAACAAACTGAGAGCAAGAGGGAAATCATTGTATTTTGTCCTTCCAGAGAAAGAGGAGCCAGGCACCTAAGTCCAGTATTTCCCTGATATTCCACTATGTAGAGCCATTCTTTTACATAAACATACATGACTTGCTCTTTTCACTTTAGATTCTACATTTTGTGAGCTCATGCCCATATGATTATTTATACTTTCTCCAAGGTATCACCTGATAATTCAGATAATTAAAGGTTAATAATTAATGACATCTTCCTCTTCATTTACTTCTAAATCAATTTAAAAAATACTAAGAAAAAGAGCCTTATGGAAAAATACACAGCAAAATGATTTGGCGATTAACATTCCAGCTCCAAACTAAAGGGAGCTTTCATAATACTTTTCCCATCCCAAATCTAAGAAGTCCAGAACTGTATAGCTAACAGCCAGGAGGCAAATGTGAAGGATCTCACCCTTGCCTCAAATACCTTGAAGTAATAGGGTGAGTAATGGGTCTGGATTCCCAAAAACAGAGGTGGAAAAGAGAACATGATTCGTCTGCTGGCCATTAACTGAAAGCAAGGAGGGACAGAGAGAGAAAGTGAGAAACCTGGGGCACGCTGGACCAGCTATCCTCATGTTATGTTTACCTATAAATCCTAATCTATAGGGAACAGTAATTGAGAAGTGAAGAACAGAGGAAAAACCTTTCTTCTAATCCTCCTCTGAGGAGAGAGTAGTAGCACTAAATGTTTCTATATGTTGTTCAAAGCAGTAACATGTGGGGAGGGAAAGTAGAGGTTCCTCTGTGCTGAGTCCTACATATTAGGGAAGCATTTTTAAATGTATTATCTCTTTTTATCCTAGCAAGAACCCGCAGATTCAGGAAATCTATATTCCCATTATATTATACAGATTCAGAGCTTGAGGCTTAGAGAGATATAGTAACTTGGTTCATGTCACAAGGTAAGTGTAGAGCAGAGCTTGAACTCAAACGTGTGCTTTGAAATACTACATGGCATTTTATCACATACACTTACATGGCTCAGTTGGAATATTATTTTTTTCTATGACACTTCTTTTATTCCTCTGATCAGATATAAATATTGTTCTACTCTCAGCATCTCCATATTTACTTAGTAGTATGTAGATTTCAAGCCACTCTAGAATTTTTGATTATTTAGGTGCATTTGTTATCTCCTTTACTTGATTTTATGCTAGGTGGGAGAGAGGATTATGTCTAAATCCTGTTGGTATACAACATAGGACCTCACAAAGATTATTCAGTGACTTAAATTTTGCTTCTGAAAATGTAATAATTCCACTAGTTCTGAGTTTAAAAAAAAATGATGAAAATTTACTTGTAACTGTAGAGCAAATTTCTGTTTCCTTTAAGATAAAATTGACATTTTGATGTTTTGGGCATCACGTTCAGTTGTATGCAGAATTAATCTCCCAATATCAAGGTGTTTAATTCAAATTATTTTCTTTAGCAAAAAGGCCATTTGGCAAGAAATGTTCTTTTGAACCCTATAGCTCTTGAACTGGTGCCATCGTGTTAAAATTCCTAACACTGTTTTGTACCATTTGAATTGGGATGTAAAAGGAAAGCTATTATTAACCTGCAACTCTTTTCCTCAGCTGGAATTCTGCCTAAGGTCTGACAGGCTTTATTTTAAGTCCAACTTCTTACTTGAGGAGTTTACATGCAAGCCCTGAGATTTTGAAAGCTAACCATCGTGGTGTTTGCATGCAATCCCGAGTCTTTTCTACATCTGTTATCTGCTTGAAAATTCTGACCTGAAGACACAAAGCATTTAAATTACAGACCATATGGAACATCTGGAAATTTCTCATTTCCATTTGGTGGGCCATAACTAAAACCCATCTCTTCTTAGTTCATTACTTCACTCACTAATGATTAGTGCTACATCAGGTCTGTTTCAATTCCCCTTTCTGGTCCGATAGTCCTCTATGTCTTTTATTTCCTGCTGTCTTGAACTCTGCTTCACTTGCTCCCCTCCATCTCATTTACTATAATGATAAGCCTCCCTTCACAAATTACTTTGGTTCAATTAAGTATCCAGGAAGGCCAGACATTAACAACACTTTATCCCTCAAGTTAGATGACCACTTGTTGTGAGCACACCTTGTTCTAAAGAGCGCTTGTGATATTTTCATTCATAAGCCTCAGGCTTACATAAGGGACTATGAAAAATTGTGTCTATATATATATATATATATTTCTAATTTTATACAGATTCAACTGTTGTACCCTTGACATTGAACTTTTTTTTTTTTTTTTTTTTTCATGTATTTGAAGATGACAGAAGGGATAAGTTACCTCTATGGCATTTTCATACTTCAATATAACTTAGTTTTAGTAAGCAGTTGAGGAAAAAAGTTACTGCATATGCAGCAAGCAGCTTCTTTAGGGTCCTCTTCTTATTCTGTGCTGCTTCTCTAGATCCTCCTCACCTAAGATTGTCACTTCCAGCCAAGCTTGCATTAAGTCAGCTTGCTCTTCCTTCCAATTAAATATGTGATATTAACATTTCAGAATGCAATAATGGCTTTGGAGATGAAGCCAGTCCTAGCAACAGTGTAGGAAGCTTGAAGAAAGCAATGAGAGTTTTATAAATTTGAAAATGAGACTTTTCCTTGCTCTTTCCACTTAGGTAAGATGTGTTAAATTTGGTATGTGTGGCACATGTAGATACCCTGTAAAATTTTGTATTGACTTTTAAAAAAGCAATAGAAAATGCCCTTGATGTTTTTGGGGCTTGAGTGCATGCTAATGATGCACATTATTTTTTCTATGCTGTGAACCAACTGAGAAGTAGACATAGGGAACAGGAATAAAAATATAGTTTCCACGGCCAGGTGCGGTGGCTCTCGCTTGTAATCCCAGAACTTTGGGAGGCCGAGGCAGGCGGATCACCTGAGGTCGGCAGTCCAATTCCAGCCTGACCAACATGGAGAAACCCCGTCTGTACTAAAAATGCAAAATTAGCTGGGCATGGTGGCGCATGCCTGTAATCCCAGCTACTCAGGAGGCTGGGGCAGGAGAATCGCTTGAACCCGGGAGGCAGAGATTGCGGCGAGTCGAGATCGTGCCATTGCACTCCAGCCTGAGCAACAAGAGTGAAACTGTCTCAAAAAAAAAAAAAAAAAAAAAAAAGAAAGAAAGAAAGAAAGAAAGAAAGAAAGAAAAAAAATTTATATACATAAAATTCTCCATATATAATTATATATACAGGCTTCACAACTACTAACCCTAATTTCTAGAACACAACTTGGAACAGAGCTCCTTATTTTTTTTGCTCATGAACTTTGGGATCCACACTTGACGAGAGCTTAATGTGAGAGGTATGAAGGACTAGGACCTCCCTTACCAGTCACTGGGAAGGAGCAGAGAGCTTAGCAAAGAACATGTGTAAACAACTCAGTACCTTAGGTCTTGTTCAGTCGGAAAACACTGACCAATAGATGGCAGCCTTTCTCCATCCCACCAGTCAGAAAAACCCACCTGTCCCCTCATGCAGGAGGCACTGGAGAAACAGGCAGGAGCCTCTTCAGTATTTTAGGGAAGGTTAATGGCTCTAAAATGAGTTGATGAGAAAATGGGGGGAGAACGTGCATGGTTATCCTTGCTAAAGACATCTCTGGTAAGAAGAAAACAAAAGTGCTTTCATCTTTACTATTTTGTATACAAGCTAAGTTTTTAAGCTTGAAATGCAATTTTATGACTGAGATACTTTTATATTTTGACGTGTTATGAACCTATAACTTTCGCTGGTTTGCCAAGTAACCATATATTTTAAAGTAAGGTCTTTAGGAGAAAGTGTTTAACAGCAAAGTAGTTATCTGTCTTGGAGCCAGAGCAGGGAAGTGATAAGATTATTAGCATGAGGAGTTTTGGGCAAGAAGCATGAGTAGGAAAGAAAAATAAAAGTTAGGGGAAAAAAAGAAATTACTACCCTAAGAAAAAAGAAAAATCAAGAAAAAAGACCAAAAGTACAACTTTTTTGAAAAATAGGCGATGTTTAGAGTAGTTTTATGTTTTCAGCCACATTGAGAGGAAGTTAGAGATTTCCAATGAATCCTATGTTTCTACACATGCTTGGATTTCTGCTATCAACATCCCACTTCAGAGTGGAACATTTGTTAGAATCAACAAACCTACATTGAAACATCATTATTATCTAAAGTACACAGCTTACTTAAGGTTCACTTTTGGGGTTGTATATTCTATAAGTTTTAGCAACTGCATTATGACATGTATTTACCGGTAAAGTCATACAAAATAGATTCATCACCTTAAAAATCCTCCGTGCTCTGCTAATTCTTCCCTCTCTCCCCTTATCCTCTGGAAACCACAAATACTTTTACTATCTCCATAATTTTGTTTTTTCTAGACTGTCATATAGTTTAAATCATACAGTATGTAGCCAGTTTAAATTGACTTCTATAATCTATCATTTAGTAATGTGCATTTAAGTTTCTCCCATGACTTTCCATGATTTGATAGCTTATTTCTTTTTAGCATTGAATAATACTCCATTGTCTGGATGTGCCACAGTTTATTTATCCATTCGGCTACTGAAAGATATCTTGGTGCTTCCATGCTTTGGCAATTATAAATAAAGCTGATATTTATGTGCAGGTTTTTGTAAGGACATAAAATTTCAAGTCCTTTGGGTAAATACCAAAGAGTACAACAGCTGGATCAGTTTTGGAAGAAATTGCCAAATTATCATCCCAGTTTGCTATATCTTTTTTAATGCTTAACAGCAATGAATGAGATTTTCTATTGCTCCATATCCTCATTCTTCTATCGATCCATTTCCAAGTGTGTACCTAAGAATGTGGAATTGTATACCAAATATCCTCATTCCAGAGCTCTTTGCTGTTAATTAAGGCCAAAAAGGAAACATTTATACTCCTAGAATAGTAAAAAATGCTAAGATTTTTTGCAGGTTAAGCATCCATATGAGCATTTGTGAAATAATCGTGCCTTTTCTGCTATAATACTTCTTCTCAAGTAGAGGGTATGATTTCTTTGAAAAGTTGACCCTAGTTTGAAGTTCTGATTCCAATTTTAACCTAATTTAATAATATGTAGTACTGTCTTAAGTTAATAACATATGGCATTGTGAAAGCTATTCACCTTTCTGTGCCATAATTTCTTCACATTTATAAGCTAGAGTTGACTAGACAATTTCAAAGATTTCAATATCTTTTTATGCTTAAATTCTCTGACTTTAAAGGGAGAGAAAAGACTCAATCCTGTGTATATAATGAGCAATCCTAATTTTGAGAACACTTTGTTTTTAACTTTAGAAGATCAATTCATTATTTGTTATAATGTAACTACTTACTGGTTTCTTGTTTGAGTGTCACATTATCAGGGAAGAAAAACTAAATAATTAATGTTCATCCCAAAGTAGGGAATGTTTTTAAGACTATTGAGAATTCCAGGTTTAAAACATGTGTACATGATCTGTTCTGGAAAACAAGATATTTTTTATTAATTTAGGCTAACGTTAGTCATTGCTGCATCTGATACTATTGTTTATCAATACATCATTGAAAAGTTTGGAAATTTGGATGAAAACCTTCACTGGACATAGTTTATGTTTTATGTACTAAACACAAGGGGTAGTAGAAGAAGGAGGCCAGTAAAAATACAAGTAATATGCTTCCTGACCAGAAACAGTTTTTATTCTAATAAATGAGACAAATATAAGCCAGAAATACATGTGAATGACTATGAGAACTATGTGATATACATTGATTAAAACAAATTTTGAGAATACCTGATTTCAAGTTTCCAAAGTGGAACACTAGAGATCCAGTGTGATATGATCACCCTTGCTTAGCAGTTAAGGGCATGCTTTTGAATAAGATGAACTTCAGTGCTGTAGTACAATTGATACACTGTTTTACCTTAGACAAGTCACTTTATTGCTGTCATCCTCACTTTTCTCACTTAGAAAGTGGGAATGATAATTTTATTTGTCTCAAAAGACTAATGTGATAAATGAGATAATATTTTTGTAGTGTTTAGCATCATGCCAGCACATATGTGGTTAAAATATGTTAACGATCATTTGTAAGTAATTACATGTTTCTATGTTAATGAATCTCACTGTAGTGAATGATGAATGCCAGAAAATACTCCTGGCTCTAGGAAAGCAGGTGGAATATTGGAGATTTTTTTTCTCCTTTCTCTTTAATTCTTTGATTTATATAACCATGAAGTATCAAAAGAGTAATGTTAGTCAGTATAGAAGACTGAAAAGTTCAATATTATTATGTTAAAATGGCTTTGTGTAGTGTAAGATCTAATTTTGTTGAAGAAATGAATTCATTTACTACAAAACACTATCTCTTTTACCACAAATGATTTGTGTGCAAGTTGCCTTGCTAGGATATTCTAGAATTGTACACCAATGCCTTTCTCCCTACCTTTCAATTAAGCTTTTATATATAGATCAGAACTCAATCACTTGGTCATGAGTAGAGCATGCTAATACCTGATTCTGGCAGGGACATTTAAAAACATTTATCAACCACCTATACAAGAGATATTTCCTCCCAACTTTTGGTTTGCTTACTATTTTAAATAATTAGTTTGCTTTTTTTGCTATAGAGTATTAAAGCAAGGTAAAAAGTAATTATCTATTAAATTTACCTGTAATGCTTTAGCTTTTCTTATTGATCCAATTAAGTACTTACTCTAAGCATGAGCCAAGTTCCACTGCATATGGCAACAATTGTAATTTACCCTAGCCATTTGTTGCAACTTAATATGTGTCTATTGATTTTGGTTCTTAACCATTGTAAACACTAACAGTTTTCATCATTTAGAAGTTACAGCACCCTAGTCTGATAGTTAAATCTGAGGGAGGGATGCTTCATTTGGATGAGAAGCTTTTATGCCAACATAAAAGCATCATGACTTACTTTTACTTAAGGCTATTGGAGTTACGATAGATTAGGGAAACAGCATGAGATTATAAAGCACATCATGTATGCATGTATTCCTCATTTATACTCATTCAGGAATGGAAAGTATTATCTGTCATTACAAGTTATTTTAAGACTTTGAGTGTGTTATTAGTTTCAAATTTTCCATGATTACAACTTAGATACACAACAGAGAGAATATAATGATACAACTAAATGCACACTCTCTTTCCTAATATCTGTCACTTAGTGAAAAGCAAAAGCTTTTAAAGCATTGCACTTAGCCTGAAGTGTAATGAAATGAAGTGCTTGCTCTTGAACAGAAAGAACAATCAAAATCTAGTTAGGCAATTAACATCTTTGGTTTTTATTCTACTCCATACTTCATCATCATGACACCCATATATTTATCTCTGAGTGGACACATATGAGAAGTTGAGTCTAGAAAGCTGAAAAACTGCTGGAACTTTTTCACATATCCTAAAGGTAGAAGACAATGGACACAATTTTACTGTCTATATACCATCATTTATCTTCTTTAACATTCACCTTTCCTTGGAAGACTGAGAATAACACCTTGGAGGGTTTGGTGTTTCATTCACATAGAAATGCTAAGTGGCTGTAGTTCCTAATGACATCTCCACATAACATGGTTCTTAGGAGAACAAGCTCTTTGCACAAATCTAGAAGGAGGAATAGTGAGTAGAAATGTGGCATTGTCTGGTTTGCATGTTAATGTGGAAGACTGCTTTGGAGACATGTATATATACATATACACTTCTCAGGCTAAATTTGTCTCTGTCAAATAATTGTGTAAGTCACAATTTTTGTATAAGATAAAATATTTTACTAAAAAAAGCAAGAGCTAACCTGATTAACCAAATTTAAATAAGTTACATAAAACTCAAACAAACAAACAAACAAAACCAAAAAACCCCACTTTTGCTTGTTATCTAGATTTCATTACAGCTGGCTTGTGGATATTTATTTTCTTCTTTTATTTGGACCATATCCCCTTGTTTCTTCATTTTCCTTGACTCTCTGTTGGTTTCTGTGCATTATAAGAGAACCATCTTGTATTAGTCCATTTTCACACTGCTATAAATATAGAACTGTCTGAGACTGGGTAATTTATGAAGAAAAGAGATTTAATTGATGACTCACTGTTCTGCAGGCTTAACAGCAAACATGACTGGAAGGCCTCAGGAAACTTACAATCATGGCACAAGGTGAAAGGGAAGTAGTCACCTTGTTCACATGGCAGCAGGAGACAGAGAGTGAAGGAGCACATGCCACACACTTTTAAACCATCAAATCTCATGAGAACTCACAATCACAAGAACAGGAAAGAGGAAATCTGCCCCTATCATCTAATCACCTCCCACCAGGCCCCTCCTCCAATTCCACATGAGATTTGCATAGGGACACAAATCCAAACCATATCTCACCTCTCTCAGTCTTGTTAGACTTACACATCCTCAAATTCATTTCATTAAGAAATACCACAAATGAATGCAGATTTTGAGGAAAATAGAAACCTCGAAATGTAAGCATTAATTTTAAAGCTGCTTAATAATTATATCTACATGTGATGGAGTAATTGCATTGTACATGCTTAGGAAAGATTAGACAAAATATAAATATTTTAAAAGAGATTATGAGAAAATCATGAATCCTTTATATTTCTTTTCAATAACAGATGAAATCTATGTTGATTTTACTGTATGTCTATGATAACACTTCTTTGATTTTCAATTTTACCTTTTGCTTTATTTTAGAATTTATTTTAGATAGTTCTTATATGTTTTGCTCTACAAAATAAATAAACATATTAGTTAAATTATATTATTTAGTTATAAGGTTTTATTTCTGGTAGATGCAAGATATACTTCTAAAAGGCAAAAAAGAGAAGCTTTTAATTTAACCTTAAGTTGTTTTGCCTTTTTAATTTTTTGTTAAGGGTTTGCAGGGAAAAAAAACTCAGTTGTATTGAGTTTTGATCACCTGGCCTTGGAAATGAAAATGATGCTGAGTTTCTTCTTATTTCCTATTCTCTTCCCTGTTGAGTAGTTATGCTTGAGAATCAGTTTTACTAATGGAAGACTGCTTAATTTAATAGTTGCAAAAGATATCTTAGGAGAGCAATTTGGCAATTGTGAAAAGTGAAATGGGATCTTATTTGTCAGGTTTAGAATTAAAACAACAATGATAGCCACCAAATCAAACACATTTTATAGGTTGTGGGAGTAAGGATGAACTTCCCTAAATCACTGACTGGTCAAGTATTAAAGGCATAATGTGATTCAAGCCACAGCAGAGACATTCTGGTGACTTTGCTTTGTACATATTCTCATGCCCTTTTTTCTCTTGTGTGTGTCTCTTTTGTGTTGCTTTTCCCATTAGATATAAAACTATAGGAGGAGTTTTCCTGTTGTCACTATTGAATCCCAGAACTCACATCTGACATGTCCTTCACATTTAGGTCTGATTGTAAATGTTATATACTCAATGCCTAAACAAAGTTTGTCTCACCATGGCTATTCAACTTCTGTTTTAATTTTTTAGATAATGAGGAATGAATAAGAGAGACAGTAGGTGAAAATGGATGCTAACTATGAACTACATGCAGGTAGGGAAGACTTCCCAGAAGAGGTAAAGTGAGAGCGAAGAGCACAATAAAACGAAGCCACAAACTGCGTGGGTACATAATGGAAGAGTGTTCTTGGGCGGCAGGAATAGCAAGATCCTCATCTCCAGGGTGAAGTCTGAATGGTGTGTTTGAGAAACACCAAGGAAGCAAAGAGAGCAAAGGCAATGATGGCAGAAGGTGACATAGGAGAGGCTGACAGGGCCCAGGCATATTAAGGGCCCATGTAGACTTCTGTAAAATCCTTTGGGTTTTACTCTAGGTAAAGCGAGAGCCCATCAAGGGAGTTTGAAAAAGCAGTGGCTTGCTTAAATTTCTATTTTAAAAGAGAACTCTGAAAATACGGCAAACAAAATGTAATGAAATTCTACCTCATAAAACCTGAGATACAGCAATAGTAGAGCTTAGAAGTAAAAGTATGTAAAGTTTAAAAACAGGCAAAAGTAAAAGGAAGCAAAAAAAGCCAGGAAAGCAGTTGCATATTGGCATGATGACTGGGAATTCTGGGATGCTAGGAGTGTTCTATTTCTTGATTTGGGTGCCGGTTATACTGGCATATTTATTTTGCATACAGCTCTACACTTAGGATTTCTGCACATTTCTTCATGTGAA
The DNA here is from genome assembly GCF_001698545.2 of Rhinopithecus bieti. Classification (NCBI taxonomy): domain Eukaryota; kingdom Metazoa; phylum Chordata; class Mammalia; order Primates; family Cercopithecidae; genus Rhinopithecus; species Rhinopithecus bieti. The sequence goes on along the minus strand of NW_016820473.1, from coordinate 228,191 downwards.
CAAGCAGAAACTTTTTTTTTTTAAAAGGACAACTTAAGAATAGCCAAATCAGATTGAAGAAAAATGCAGCAGAGGATTTGCTTTATAAGATATTGAGACAATATAAATATATAAATAATAGTGTGATATTGGCACAGAGAGAAACAAATACACAGAAGGAAAAGAATAGAGAACTCAGTTTCACACAAATAGAAACCTGAAATGTGATATGGTTGACTTGTACAAAATCATAATTTCTGGATAGATTAAGGTCTAGCATCTAGACATTAACACCATAAAATTATGAAACATTTAAAGAAAATATAGACTAGCTTCAATGATCTTAAGGCACAACGTGGTTTTTTATGTATGATTAAAAGTCATAAATCATTAAGGGATGCAAATTGGCAAAATCAATGAAATTAAATTTACGAACATCTGTTTATCAAAAGAGACTCATTTCATAAGAAGAAAGGTAAGCCACAGCCAGGAAAAAAATATTGCAACACATGTAGCAGATAAAAGACTAGCATCTCAAATGTATAAAGAACCCTTATGAATCAAGAAATAACCAAAAAGAAGACTGCAATAAATATTTAATAGAAGAGCAAAAACAAAAGGTCAGCAAACATATGAAAATATTCACAACACTATTAGAATTTAGAGAAATGCTAATGGAAACTACAATGAAATTCAATCTCACATTCTTCCAATTGGCAAAAATTAAATGTGTGTGTATGTGCCTGTATCGTCTGTTGCTACTAAGTAGTGGTGAAGATGCAAATTGCTAGTAACATTCATATAGTGCCAGTTGAAGTATAAATTTGTCTAACTACTTGGGAAAATAAGTTGGCATTACCTACTAAAGTGTGAATATGACAATGTTCTACGATCCAGAAATTCTTCTTATAGGCCTGGCAATACACATTGACATACACATCAAGAGACATATATGGATTAATTTATTTATGTGTGCATTATAAATGAACTTAGATAAAAGACCAGAATGTGGACAGTTAAAACAGATACATGTGTGTATGTGATTGGCTGGTTGTAGGGTAGGGGTGTGGATACCCAACTCAAAACATGGAGTTAAGTGAAAGTCAAATACAGAGTGAACAAATTCCTACCTGCCTTTTCCTTTTTGCCCCAAAACACTGGTAATTAGGCAGTCAGCCTTATACTTCCCTAATATAAGTTTACAATATTCTTTTTTTTTGGGAAAAAAGAGACCCAGATGTATTGATAGATTGAATATATGTGTTTTTAAGTCCAATTACAATTTACATACTTTTACTTCTAAACTTCACTATTGCTGTATCTCAGGTTTTATTTTCTGTATTTTCTAATTTAAACTATCATTTCTTATTTAACCCATAGATTACTTAGAATTGTGAGGTTTAAAAAATATATCTTTATAAATGCATTGAGTATTTTGTAGTCATATTGTTATTATTAACTTTTAAAGTCTTTCATTGTATTTTAATGTCCTGATTGTGGCCAGTTCAATAAATGTTCCATGAGTACATGAAAAGAGTATGTACCATTGTCTTAATTTGTGTTCATTTGTCCTGTGTGGTCTATAATACATTTTTTTTCTTTTTTGTTACTTTCTTAATTTCTTCTATTATAATGGTGTTTTGATTTTATTTACCTTAAAAGGTTTTTTTTTTTTAACCTTTACTAATTTTGAAGTTATAGACTTTATTTATATACTTGTAGTTACGGTAGCTCCAAGCTTTATCTCCTGGTTTTGACGCTCTTGAGGTCAATTGAGTCTCAGGTTCTAAGCCAGATTTGGAAGATCCCCTCAGGGAAACTGTCTGCTTGGATGTTCTCTATTTGTTTTGTAATCTTGCTGCTTCATTCCCTCTCTCCTTCGATTGTTTTTCTCATCCATGTTTTAAAAAAGTATTTTAAACTTTATCATACTATTTGTACATTTTAAAACTATTTTTATACTTAGTTTCCCAGGTTGTTGAAAATTTTAAAAAATTAACTAAAAAGTAAAATTCTGGCAGTTCAAGTAATTTGGGAGCATTTTAGGAAGTGGACGTACAGACTCAGATATTCTGAGACATTTAGTTAACTGGTTCTATCTTTTTCTGCCTCCTCAGTGGTTCTCAGATAATTCTAGTGATTTCTCTAGTTTAATCCTCATAGTCAGAATTATATGACATACCGAGATTCTTGAGTTCATTTCTGAGATCTTGGCATAATGGCAGAAGGAAAAGAATATGCACTCTATTTTCTGATAGCCCTTGGTTTAAATAATAGTTTTTTCACTTGCTAGTTGTGTGACTTTCTGTACAGCACTTAACTTCTTTTGGCCTCAGTTTCTGCTTTAGAAAATGAGCATCCTATTATTCAAATAAAATGTTAAAACAAATATTAATCTTAATTTTAATCAGTAATGTATGTCTGCCATTGTCATCCCTTTGTCCCTTCAGATTTATTTCCTATCCTTCTCAACTCTCCTCTCTCATCTGGGAGGCCCACTTTTATGAACTACACTCAATATACCACTCCAGAGGACATACAGTATTATGTAAATAGCCTAGCATAGTGACTGGAATAAGAGAGGTGCTCTTTAAATATTTGTTGAAGAAAGAATGAACTTTAAATTATTCCTAACTATTATTACTGAAACTAAAGACATTTATAAAGTTAAGGTCCAACAGTAGTAATGACATGAATACAACATGGTGTTGAACCATGTTTGAAGCCCTATAGTAATAATTTTTCATGCACAATAGCAGGGATCGGCAAACTATGGCTTGCAGTGTACATCTGCTCTGTCATTTGTTTCTGTAAGTAAAACATAGCCACCTTCATTTTTTTGCATGTTGTCTGTAGCTGCTTTCATGCTACAACAGCAGCATTGAGTCACCGTGGCTGAGGCTATATAGCTCACATAGCAGAAAATATTAACTAGTTGGCCTTTTTCCAAAAAAAAAGTTTGTTTATAGCATTTAATCTTCACAGTGACTCCATGAAGTATATACAATTTCATTACCTTTTCTCACATGAGGAAACTGAGACAGAAATATTAATTAGCTTGTATATGCTATTGCAGAAAAGATTCAAGACCATTTTAATTATTTTAAGACAATCAATTATGCATTTCCCCAATGTATTTAGGTGTCTTGACTAAATTGTCCATTCTTTATGTATAAAAATCTAAAGAGGAAAATAGACCTATTAATTTAGACATTATGGATCAAAATCGAAAAGAGAAAATTGTACCAATTTTAATTCTTCTTTTCTTCTGCCCTCAGTCCTAGGGAAATATTTCTTAACATTGGATATCTTTCTCAGGAAGGATGTGGTAGGATGTGGTGGTCATGACTTGAAGGATTTAAGGCTTCTATTTTGGGTCACTTAATTAGCTGCTCTAGGGCATTCTTGAGGTTCTCAGTTGACCATGGTTTGAATTAGTGATATTTTCAATTAACTGTGGGTTTATTGGGATATAATTCCATTATAAATCTAGAAGTATCATATTTTATTAATATATAAAACCAACAATTTTATTGCTATCAATAATAATATAAAGGAGTACAATATATAACAAGGAGGTATCTATTAAAGTGATGTTTATAGCTATTATCATTGCTATAATTATTATCCAGCAGTAGTGGTAATAGTATTAGTAATAGTATAATACATATCTACCACCACCACTACTGTTTTATATATATGCTATTGGCTGAACACTCACTGCAATAACCAATCTAATTAGTGCAGTTTAACTTCCACAGCTCCTCAGTTATATATCCTGATAGATAAATATCTCTCATAGTCTGAACAAACCTTATTCTTCACCACTATGCATGTATGATGTATTTTTTTCTTTTTCAATAGATGCTAGAAGACAACAGGGATGCTCCCAACTCCGTAAATAGTTAAATCAGTTATCACTATCTCTGTGAAAACTTTTTCATCTTCTCCAGACTTTTGAAGATTACATTGAAAAATTCAATGTAATCTCTTATCTGTGATTACATTGAATTTAAAAAATATCTCTCAGATGGTTATACTAAAAGCCCAGACTTCACCACCATACAATATATCTATTTAACAAATTACACTTGTACCCCTTAAATTTATACAAATAATTCAATTAATTATAATATAACAGCGTGATTGATATATTGTATTACAATTACTTGAAAACTGTAGTGAGTACTCATTGAGTATAGACAGTCTTCAATTTCTGTGTTTATTTTCAGGAATTATTACATTGCCTAATAAATTGTACTTGGTGTTCAATAAATGTTTGATGAATAAATGGATGGATTATTTAATGAATGAATGGGAATAGAAATATGATGAAAGTTGATCAATGGATATGGACTAAAGTATTACTAACTGGAGACGTCAACTAGGACATTTCTAGACTTAATGAAAAGGAGATGAATGATACCACATATTTCACATATATATTTAACATTTTAAGAAACAAATACAATATATTATTATAAATAATTTTAGTGTTATATAATTATAAAATATTTAGCTTCTAGATTTGCTTCTCAGAAATATTGCCTGTATTAGAGTTTCAAAAATACTAGAGCATATATTATATTATCTTCTGCTTAAATTAAATTTTATTTAATTTAGTTGCTGTTTTTAACTTTAAAAATATACAGGGAAACATTAACAAAGAGTATGTAGGGTTTACTGGAGAAAATATTTAGGAAAGCAAGTGCGGTAGTAAAGAAGAAACAAGAACAAGAGGGAATAGGTAAACATCTGTCAACTTCATTCAATGTGCATTAAAAACACTTTCATCTGCTTGTGGCTGTAAAAGTCCCCTGGATGCTACTAAGCTATCTGTTATTACTTAGTAATCTGGTATTGCTTGCTTCAGCTAATTAGTAATATCTCATATATATTCAAAGCACATTATGGTGTTTACCCTGATATTGGTTGACACATAATAAAGAGAAAAATTTTAAAGTATTTAACATGAAAATATAAGTGTATTAAATTTTAAACAATTTTAGTTTTTACAAATAAGTGTAAGAGATGCACTTAGCAGCAGTGCACTGCATCTCCACAAGTGAAAAGTTTTGAATAAAGTTTTGGTATTGACCAAGATGGCTTTAACATTTCCCTCCGCTTGAGTAAACTTTAGACCAGTTTCTTCCTGATTATAGGCTTCTGACCTCCCTTTTCTTACAGTATTTACTTGAGAAAACTTGCAATTGTAAATTATTCTTCTGCCCTTTGAGATGTAAATCTTCTATAACCCAACACTTTCTCTAGGACCTGGGAGCCATCCCTTTTAAACATAATCTCAAGAAGTATAAGGCTCTTATATTCCAGTTTTTGTGGGGGAGTAGGAGCCTAACTTCTTTATGTGTCAATTAGCAAACATCTATGGCCTAGTCACATTGACCAACCTCTCCTCTAGTGTCCTTTAGGATGTTTCCATTAGCTCACCTCAAGTGCTTAAAAATTTTCCCACCTTTTGTTCCAGTGGAAATATCTCTCCCTTTATTGCAATAATACTGACCCAAATTGTAATATTTTTAATAAAGTCTTTCTAGAATGTTTAACAAAAATATCTTGTCCAATTTCTCTTTGACAGTATAGAATTTAAATAAATGTTATAAATAACAAGTTTATTTGTATTAATCATCCTCACAACTAATGACTTTTTATTTGAGTTGATACAATATTGGTTGCTACCGTTATTTAGCCCAGTCTTCAGATTTTCTTTTCTTTTTTAGGGAGTGGGCAGTAGGCCCCTGTGCTGGTTAATTTCTGTGTCAACTTAAGGTGCCCAGACATTTGGTCAAACATTATTCTGGGTGTGTATGTGACGGTGCTTCTTGATGAGACTAATATTTGAATGGATAGACTAAGTAAAGCAGATTGCTGTCCCTAATGTGTGTGGGCCTTGTGCAATCCATTGAAGACATGAGGAGAGCAGAGGGCTGAGTAAGAGGAAACTCTTTCTACCTAAGTACTTGAACTCACGTTAGTCTTTTCCTGCCTTCAGACACGAACTGAAACACTGTCTTTTTTTGGATCTTGAGCCTGTTCGCTCCTACTAAAACTTATACCATCAACTCTCCTGGTTTTCAGGCCTTCAGACTCTTACTGAAGCTAGGTCAGTTTACCAACTGCAGATCTTGGGACTCTTTAGCCATCATAATTACATGAGCTATGCATCTTTAAAGGATAATTTGTAGGAGATGGAGCTTTAAATGTTGGGTCCTTTTTACTCTGGAGACAAATGTAATTATGTCAGTCTAAACTTTGGTGAGTGACAGGAAGGTAACCATAAATATTCATGCCATTTATAGACTCTTAGGAGTCACCTCTCAATTTTCCTTTCTAGCACTGATAACCAACTGAAAATAGGTAGAAATTGAAGACATGAATCCAATTAACTTTCCCAATGAATTTTGGCAACAGTTTTTAAGTAAATGATGGTGATGTTATAAAAAGTTAATGAATTATTGAGAGAGTTGCTTGACTCATGCAAAATTCTCCATGACCTACATTTTATACAGAAAACTAAATGAAAGAAGGGAGGAGGTTCATTTAAAAAGTTACGTTCAGTGTGATACCTCCTTAGTGTCTCCTGCACTAAAGCTATAAATTACAAAGTTAGATTTACGTATTCCCTCTTTTCATCCCAATTCAGTATTTTTCCAACTAAAAAAATAGAAAATATTCCAAGTTGAAAAGACTCTGGGTATTTCCATCATGTTTGTTCTAAAACCAAACTTAAACTACCATTCTATTTGAGTTAGGCAATGATGATTGTGACATAAGACATTACCTAAGAAATAATATTATGCTAGAACGTGCTGATATCTTAGGTCAAGGCAAGTTACTAATCACTTAGTAATACACAGATTTTTAAATAGCTATTGCATTCCTGATATAAGAAAAAAAGCACATGATATAGTCCAGATATTTTTATTTCTCATCTTATCATAGTTGCCTTAAAAAAGTAGACTTTTTTGTAATTATGAAAAAAAACAAACTTCTTTCTCTAAAGTGTTCTTTTTTGTATCTGCTCTTTTCTTTCACTATCCTTTTTTTTTTCCTTTATTCTTTAATTCAATTAAAATATGTTTGTGCATCTACTAAAAGAAAAGTATTCACCTAAGGACCATGGGGAATGTAAATTTTGTGAAGACACTCTATTTTTGTCCTCCACAGGCACACAGTTTTGTGAGGAACTATGCAGATAAGTGAAGCACAAAGCCAAATGAAATTATTTTTATTCTGGAGTTACAAAATACAAATGAAGAAAGGTAGCCATACTGTAATCACATAGAGGAATCCATAAATGTATGTGGAGAAAGGGATGGAGTAAAAGTATGCTTTTCTCTACACATCAATTAAGATAGACTTCTGTGGGTTGCAGAAACCTCTAAATAGGGGCTTAAACAAATAGGAGGTTTCATTTTCCTTTTACATGACAGTAATCTGCAAGTGAGTATTCCAGGACCAATGTAACAACTTGTATTCTCACACTGCTATAAAGAATACCACTCGAGACTGGGTAATTTATAAAGGAAAGGGATTTAATTAACTCATAGTTTTGCATGGCTAGAAAGGCCTTGGGAAACTTGCAATCATTGCAGAAGGGGAAGCAGACATGTTTTACATAGTGGCAGGTGAGAGAAGTGAGGTGCAAGCACCGGAAAAATTGCCACGTTTACAACCATCGGATCTCATTTGTTTCACTCACTATCACAAGAACAGAATGGCGTAAACTGCCCACATAATCCAATCTCTTCTTTCCCAGAACACGTGGGGATTACAGGTCCTTCCCTGGACACATGGGGATTACAATTTGAGATGAGATTTGCATGGGGACACAGAGCCAAACCATCTCCCAACCCAATACTTCCTTAAAGGAACCAAGTGCTTTCTGTCTTTATATTCCATCGTTCTTAGTGACAAATGCTCTGCTACAGGTACAACATATTTCAGGCTTACTAGAAAATGCTGTCACACTGCCCCACCTAGCAGCACAGGTATCTAGTATTTTCATTTTCTAGGCATTGGATTAGGTAAGAAAAAGAGAAAGGGATTGGAATGTGTATGGAATAAGACAACTTATATTAGTTGCAATAATTCAAATGTTTGACTACTAGAACCACCCAGAATTGTAAAGAAAGTGATATTACTTTCTCTATTTGTGGATGACATATTATGTTTCTGGAAAACCCAAAAGAAATAAAAAAAGAACTGCAAGCAATATACATTAAAAAATGATGTAAAATGGCCATAGACTTAAGTGTCATAGCTATATCTATAACATTTTCAGACAAAAAGAGGAGAAAATTGTTGAGATATTAGAGTATGCAAAGATTAACTGAATCAGATACAAAAAGCATGAATTAGAAAATAAAAAATGGTAAATTAAACTTTATCAAAATGGGAAATTTGCCCTTCAAAAGACATCATTAAGAAAATAAAAAGACAAGCAACAGTGGGAGAAGTTTTTGCGGTGTATACATCTCACAAAGAATGTTTAAGGAGAATATGTAAAGAGTTCTTATACTTTAATAATATTCTCTCTATAAAAACTTCTCTTCTTAAATTATTTTAGAGATAGAGTCTCACTATGTTGCTCAGGTTGGTCTCAAACTCCTGGCTTAAAGCTATCTTCCTGCCTCAGCCTTTTGAGTAGCTGGGATTACAGGAATGAGCCACCACATCCAGCTCGTTCAGTAATATTCTTGAATGGGCTACATGGACAGATACTTAAAAACCTACAAGTACAGGTATATGCATATAAGCATGTAGATACAATATTCAATATATTTAACAACCAGATTGGTAGATGCACTGACCAATCAGAATTGACACTGACTTTGGGACTAAAGAAGTTCCATAAGCCTCTGCTTTGAAAGGCTACTAGATCCAAGATTGTGGAGAAATATTTTGGGATCCCTGGGAAGAACTGGGATTGGAGGAGACACTTGGGTAACCTGAGCAACAGGTACTTACCAAATTATATAGAAATTTTACAAACTGTAGAGATATACCAATGCATATCACCTGCATATTATAATGCTATTTATGAAGTTTATTTTAGTGATTAATTTGTATATTAACCCTGTACCAATGCCACAATGTATTAGTTACTATATTTTATAGCAAATTTTGTCAGTCAAGACTTCTAATTTTATTTTATTTAGAACATTATTTTGTATTTTTAAGCAGGTTTTTTTCTAGTTTAATTTGAGAATCAACTTATTATGATTCTTAAAATTCTTTATTCTGAATTTGTTTGTAATTGTATCGAATTTGAGAAAAGTTAACAACTAAAATACAAGTCTTTGCATCAAAAAATATATGTATCTTCACTTGTTCATGCACCATGGTGAAAACTGAATAACCACTTTTGTTAGTTACAGAGTAGCATAACTTACTTAATGAATAGCTGTCTGACATTACAGTCCAAAATATCTTGATTTTACTTTCAATAATCAAGTTCCTATAACTGCATAAAATATCATATTTTTAGCCTCCCCAGTAGGTCACTGACTCCCTCTAGGATCCTGCTGTGCCCTTGTCCTTCAGCATCTTCTATAAGATTTTTCCTGAAGAGTTTCAACATAGAACTCATTACCCAGTTTATATTCTGGATATGTATATATATTTTATATTTGGAAATATGATCTTATATAATTCCCAAAGATAGAAATTTTAGCAGTTGAAGTTTCCTTTGATTTGGTAATGTAATTGTCACTCTATGTCACTTAGAATATTTTGGATTTTGTAATGCTCAGCAATGAATTTCCTTTCATAGATTTTCTTTGTGTCCTGGCAGCTTTTACTCCTTTGTAGATTTTGAATGGTTAGAAGACAGTGCAAAGAAGGCTACCTTACAAATAAAGATACTTTAATTAGCTGAACAAATACATTTAACTTATTTTATTCTTGAATTATAAACTTCTTAAGGCCATAAAATGAGTCTAATTCAAATTTCCCAGAGTGCCATGGTGTCCAGCACAGGTATTTTGTGACTGGCAGGTGGTTGTATTTATCTAGGAAATAAAAGACAACACCTGTTGCACATTTGCTGCGTGTCAGTTTGCTAAGTACTTCATTTGAATTTTCTCATTTTACTTTTTCAAAAAACCACTGAAGTTATGCTATTATTGCTTTTTTACATATGTGGAAGACGAGACTCAGAGAAATTATGAAAGTTGCTAAAATTCTCAGAATTGAAGAATTGTGGATCTATGCATCAAATCTAGGCAGATTGATGTCGAAAGTTCATTTTGAAATGAACAGTTAGGTCTTCAAGATGCTTGTTAGTGAATTCAAGCCAAGTTTGTGGTTTTCCTTATATGTGCTTCTTATCAGATCCTCCATGCTGAGGTGTATAAGGTTCTGGACAGGTAATTAGGAGAACTGACGCTGAGATGAGCTCTGCTGCGAATGAACCGTGAAACCATAACCATTATTTTCTTGTTCTTTCTAACAGAAATTATTTACATACGTAAAATACTTTGTGATCTACAGGGTGCATTTGCATATATTACTTGGGTAATTGTTATGGTTGGCAGAAAAATTATCTCCTCTGCCCTCCTTCCACTCGTCACCAAAGATGGCAACATCCTAGTCCCCAGAAATGGTGAATATGTTGTGTTAAATGGAGAAGGGAAATTAAGGCTGCTGGTGGTATTAAGATTGCTAATTAGTTGAGATGGGGATCTTGGGATAATAAGAATACTCTGGTTTATCCAGGTGGGACCAATGTAATCACAGGGATTTCTGTAAGGGAGAGAAGGAGGTAGGAGAGTCAGTGTGAAAGTGTAAAGGAGAGTGTTAGAAGCCAAGAAATGCAAGCAGCCTCTGGAAGCTGATGATGGCCAGGAAACAGATTTCTCCCTCGTGTCTTCAGAAAGAACTTAGGCCTGCCAGCACCTTGATTTTACTCCAGAGTGACCCATTTTAGACTTCTGAAACCCTACCTCCACAACTGTAAGAAAATGAATTTTTATTGTTTTAATTCACCAAGTTTGTGGTAATTTGTTATAATGGGAGTGGGGAGCTAATACAAGTATCATTACAAACCTGCATCTTAGATACCATTATCACTGTATTGTAGATGTGCAAACGAGGTCCAGAGTGAAAAATGACATGCTTAAAGAAAGTCAGCCATTAAATACTGATTAAGAAATTAGCTCAGGTGTTTTGGCCACAAATCCATGGCACTTTTTACATAAAATGAGGGGGTTGGATGACATACTGTCTAAAGTCTTTCTAGTTCTAACACTCAATGATTTAAAGTGTCAAATGAAATCACAGACTAAAATGTGAGAATTTATTGGCTGTGTATGTCTTGGTTCTTGGGAGCGTTTCTAAAGCAAAAGGTTTTGGCATCTTTTTGCTGCATTGCAAAATAGATGTTTTTCTTCTAGCGTAAGCCTTGTGGCCTTTGCTCCTAGCTCTGAAGTTTAGCTTCTTGGACTCTTTGACACACATAACTAAACTAGTTTTCTCCTGTGCCTTTTAAGGATTTGCTAACAGTTCACTAAACTGGCTTTTTGCTGACAGCAACTGATTTTTTACCTGACCTGTTTCTTGAATGAAACTTGTCTTTTCAACAGTTCAAAACATTTTAAATAAATAGGGTTAAATTTGGCATCTATTTTTGAAACAAATTACAATTTCTTTGACATGTTAACTAATATATGTATTCATATAATGATGCAAATATATACACTATTAAAATATATTAAAATGTTTTATTTCTAAATATTACTTGTAAAAGACAGTTTTGTAGTTTCAAAGTATTTAATAGGATTTAAAGATGTGTGTACAAAAATGATCCGTAATTGCACTGACAGGATTATCTCTAGTGAACTTGAAGAAAAAAATAGAAATAATATATGCACATGGTTAGCAAATGCAAATGGAATAGAATGGTGTAAAATGAAAGAAAAGGGAAATGATTTGTATGTGACCAGTTGAGTTTATATGTATAACTATCACTTACCTCATCTGTCCCTTCCAAAAAACTTACATCCTGACTCTAAGCATCATTTGGGATCCACTTTGCATAGAATCCAGAGAGTAGATTTAAAAATTGCATTAAGTAAACTTTAATCTCAAACTGTATAAGTAAAGCAACAAATAAACTTGAGAATGACTGAACTTGGAAAAAATGAAAACAATGCACAATTTAGTATGTATAGGTAAGAGGAACTGCAAATGTTATTTTGTTTTTCAGACTTAGTATATATAGGTGAAATTATTTGCCAGTTATAGTTAAAGGACTTGTTTTAGTTTTTTTTTTTCTTTTTCATCACTTGCCAAACTTTTGCTATGTTCACTGATCTCTTCTGTCTTCTGAATTTGGCACTAAAATAGTTACTTCCATGTGCCATGACTTATTTCAAATTGCAAATAAATATTGGCTTCATAGTAGGAAATTTTCCATAGTTTAGACTTGACAAAAAATCTGCTTCAAATATACCCTGAACTTAGTTGTTCACTAGTTAGTTCTTCTGAGTTCAAGATAACTGTGTCTGAGATCTGAGGGCTCTCTACATTTACATATCTATTATGAATGTATCTGTTATGCTTCTCCTGAAAGATAATGATATTGGCAGTGGAGCAAAGCCATCACAATCTGGTTTGGCAGGAAGGGATTTTTTTTTCACATTGTCTAAGCCAAGATCCGTCACCTGACTGCCAAAAAAAAAAAAAAAAAAAGAAAAAAGAAAAAAGAAAAATGGTGTTACACAACCTTTATCCTTTAGTCTTAGACATTTCTTTCAATTGCAACATATTGAGTATTTTTTGTTGTTATTTCGTTTTTGTTTTTGTTAGCTCTAACTTTAAAACTCTTTAGGACGGTTTATGAAAACTATTCTTTAGAGAATTTTATGTTTGCTTTTAGACTTTTAGAGAACTACTTTTTAGAGAATTTTATGTTTGTTTACAATTAAGAAGAAAATACAGAGATTTCCCTTCTCCCTCCCTCCCTCTAGACATGCATAGCCTACTGCATTATCAACACTGCCCACTGGAGTTGTACATTAGTTACAATTGATGAATGTCCGTTTACTCATTATTATCAACTAATGTACATAATTTACACAAGGGTTCATTCTTGATGTTGTACAGTCTGCAGGTTTTGACATATTTATGATGACATATATGCATAATTATGATATCATACAGAGTAGTTTCACTGCCCTGAAAGTCATCCGTGCTTCACTGATTCATCTCTCCTTCTCCTCAACCCTGCAACCAATAATCCTTTCATTCTTGCCATAGTTTTGCCTTTTCCAGAATGTCATATAGTTGTAATCATACAATAGGTAACTTTTTAAGATTGACTTGACTTCTATCACCTAACAATCACATAGCAATATGAATTTCAGATTTCTCCATGTCTTTTCTTTGCCTGATAGCTCATTTCTTTTTAGCTCTGAATAATATTTCATTGTATAAATGTACCACAGTTTTTTTTTTTTTTTTTTTTTTTTTTTTTAAAAATCCATGCACCTACTGAAGGATGTCTTGGTTGCTTCCAAGTTTTGGGTGTTATGAACAAAGCTGCTATAAACACTTATGTGTGGGATATTTTTATGCACATATACTTTGAATTCTTTTGGGTCAATGTTAAAGAGCACAATTTCTGGCTCATATGGTAAGAGTATGTTTAGTTTTGTAAGAAACTACCAACTTTCTTCTAAAGTTGTGGTGTCATCTTACATTCCCACAAGCAATGAATGAAAATTTCTGTTGCTCCACATCCTTGCCAACATTTGATGTTCTCAGTGTTCTAGATTCTGTTCATTCTAATAGGCATCTAGTGGTAGCTAAGTTCTTTAATCTGCATTTTTTGATGGCATATCAAGACGATGATGTGGAGCATATTCTGACAAGCTTATTTGGCCTCTATATATCTTTTCCAGTGAGGTGTCTGCTAAGCTCTTTGGCTTATTTTAAAAATCGGGTTATTTATTTTCTAATTGTTGAGTTTGAGAGTTTTGCATATTTAGGATAATAGTCCTTTATTAGATAAATCTTCTTGCAAATATTTTCTCAGAATCTGTGACTTGTCTTTTTATTCCCTTGACAGTGTTTTATGCAGAAGAAATTTTTAACCTTAGGGAAGTCCAGCATATATATTCTGTATTTTATGAATTATGCTTATTGTGTTATACATATATCTCTCACCATCAAAACCAAGGTCATCTAATTTTCTGCTGTGTTATCTTCTAGGACTTTTATGTATTTTTTTTTTTACATTTAGGTTTGTGATCCATTTTAAATTAATTTTGTAAAGAGTATGAAGTCTGTTTCTAGATTCTTTATTTATTTATTTATTTTGCCTGTGTATGTCCAGACTCTTTAAGACTTTTATAAGAAAAGTGTGGTGCCATAGAGGGAAAGAATGTTAAGAGGAGTAGAAGAATTATCTTTTGGGAGCTTTACCATTCACTGAGAATACACATTATTCATAATAAGTTAAATACTAGAATAACATAGAATTTGATGAAAACAGTACATATATATGTAATCTATGAATAAGTTAATGTTATTTAATCTTTTATTATAATGCATTATATATAAATGGGCAAACAAACCTTTCTTCCTTTATGGATTTTGAATCATTTGAATGAAAAAAGTACCAACTGCTTGACACCTATATACCTGAACTTAATAAATGATCATAACAATGGTATGATATGCCACTATTTTTCTTATTTTATAGATCAGGAAACTAAGAAAGAGAGAAGTTAAATAACGTAATGCAGGTCATATGACTAGAAAGTGAAAAATGAAAATATAATTAGGAATTTTTTAATGCCAAAATACATGATCTTTCCTCTGTGTTCTACTGCTTCGATATGGATAAGAATTGTCTAAATTTTGTTAATATTTGTCTTAATATTTTATACACTTATAAATATGCCACCAATTGTTACAGTTATGAACACTCTGAAGGTGATTTACTACTCAGAGACAAATTATTTGATTTAGAAGTAACTTCTTCTAGTGAAAATAACCTAGGACCACAATATGGGAATTCCAAATGACTTCAAGGAAGTAATGTAGACACAAAAGAGGAATCGTGGTATAAGCAGATCAATAGTTGAATTATGAAATTTCAAAAGTATGTATATAAGCATAAGCCATCACTTTTTGCATTCATTCTACAGTTATTAAAATGTTTTCAAAAAATCCTTTTACCTAGAAACGGAATTATTGCCACATAATTATTTATTCATTCAGTAGTCACTTGTTGATAATGGAAAGGAATCATATGTGGTGACATTTAATTCTAATTGACATTACTGTGTGCTTTTGTATTAGGTTATGATTTGCCATTCTGAACCATTCTTATGATTTATTTGTGGAGGAAATGTGGCACAAACTGCTATTAACTCTTCATCCAATGTGAACGTTATGGACTAAAGTCAACATTGTTTTGAAAGCTGAAAACATGTTAAAATTCAAAATACAGTAATAAAAATAAAAATATATCTAGATTTTAATAAAAGTATTTTATGGAGATGAAATTCAATGATAGTAATTTTAAGTAAAGATATCTTAAATGAATGGGAACAATTATAATTTGGTTTAAAATAAATTTAAGGCCTAAATGCATTTTTGGTATATTTTCTGATGACATCTCTTTCTTTCTGTCTCTCTCTGTCTCCCCCCTTCTCATTCTCTATGTATCTATCTACCTATCTATCTATCCATCCACTCATTTAACTGTCATATATATCCATTGTGTGTGTGTGTATAAAATATCAGCATAGTGAATTACCAATTCATAAAATTATACTTTTGCCTATCTTGAAATTTATTTTTTTATGATTATCTTATTTTTTTATTATACTTTATGTTCTAGGGTACATATGCAGAATGTGTAGGCTTGTTACATATGTATACACGTGCCATGCTGGTGTGCTGCACCCATTAACTCGCCATTTACATTAGGTGTATCTCCTAATGCTATCCCTCCCCGCTCCCCCCACCCCACAACAGGCCCCGGTGTGTGATGTTCCCCTTCCTGTGTCCAAGTGTTCTCATTGTTCAATTCCTACATACGAGTGAGAACATGCAGTGTCTGGTTTTCTGTTCTTGCGATAGTTTACTTGAGAATGATGGTTTCCAGCTGCATCCATGTCCCTGCAAAGAACGTGTATTCATCCTTTTTTATGGCTGCATAGTATTCTGTGGTGTATATGTGCCACATTTTCNCCCCGGTGTGTGATGTTCCCCTTCCTGTGTCCAAGTGTTCTCATTGTTCAATTCCTACATACGAGTGAGAACATGCAGTGTCTGGTTTTCTGTTCTTGCGATAGTTTACTTGAGAATGATGGTTTCCAGCTGCATCCATGTCCCTGCAAAGAACGTGTATTCATCCTTTTTTATGGCTGCATAGTATTCTGTGGTGTATATGTGCCACATTTTCTTAATCCAGTCTGTCACTGATGGACATTTGGATTAGTTCCAAGTCTTTGCTATTGTGAATAGTGCCGCAATAAACATACATGTGCATGTGTCTTTATAGCAGCATGATTTATAATCCTTTGGGTTTATTTATATGTCTTCATTTCTATGTTCATTTTCAATGTTTTAAATTATGGGAAAAGGAGAATTTCTTTGCATACACACGCAGGTTCCAATTTGTTTATAATAATGGTTTTCTGTCAGTGATTTGAGGCGAGGCAAAGAAGTTGCAGTAGGATTGTCATTTAAATATGCAGTAAAGTAAGATTTTTCAGTCTTTGAGGAAGTGGAGGGAACTAAGGATACAGTTGTGATCCACCCAGACTTAATTAACTAATTTATCTCAGGCATTTTATATTCATAATACTATATCCATTCTAAGTTACACATTTTTAATTTACATTTTTCTCTTCTGGAAAATAGGTGCTCCATACAATTGATAGTGTTTTACAATAATTGACCAGAAAGAAATTGTGATTAGTCAGATATTTTGTCCCCACACCAATAGTGTCTATACCCTGTACTGCTACAAAAGTTGAATTCAATTGACATTTTAGTGTCAGATAATTCAATGATCATTTGAGAAAGAAGTAAGTCACAGTTGTTACCTTGAAGCCTTCCACTGATAATTTATAGCAAGATCAATATAGTATTAAATGTTTAGACTTAAAAATAGTATTTAGAAACTGAGATCTGGTGCTAAGTGTTACTTATTGCCATGGGTGTGTCACTGCTTCTAGGCCCTTTAGTAGACAGACCTGAAAAATATTTATAATTACCATGTATATACATACATATTAATGTGTATTCCTATACCCATCTATCTGTATGTAGACATTAATATAAACATGAGTTCATACAAATACCTGTGACTCTAAACCAGCATCACAGGATATGTTTGAGCCCCTACCCCCTTGGTTATTTCTATCTTCTTTATCCAGCAGTGGAAAAATCTGGCTCTTATTATCTATAATATATTTATCTGTTCAATCCTAAGTTAACATAAAATTGTTTCAGAATACATACTCCTGTGAGAAGCAAATACACCAGCTAGAGTACAGTGTTGGTATACGGTCGTTTTGTCTCTTGCCTTACAGATAAAATGTTATTTTTTAAAACTAGCTTCTAGCTGTCTCTTTAGAGATATTTTAAGTATGGAAAGCACTTGATCTCTGAATTTAGTGGATTTGAAAATGGAGGAAGGAGAGTACCAGCCAAGGAATGCAATCTGCCTTAAAAGTAGAAATTGGCCATGGCTGACAGTCAGCAATGGATATGAATTCAGCCAATAACCTGAATGAAGTTGAAAGTAGACTCTCATAACTTCAAGTAAGGAAGGCAGTCTTGCCAATACATTAATTTCAGTCTGTGATACCAGGGCAGAGAAACCAGCTGAGTCTCTTGAAATTTCTGTCTTACAGGGCAGCGGGTTAATACATTTTTGTTGTTTTAGACCATTAAGTTCATAGTAATTTGTTATAGGAGCAATAGAAAATGAATGTCACATCCTTCCTAATAACTCATAACCTCAATCTATTAGGAGAAAAGATCAAATGTGAAATACCTGACCTCTGCTCTGCAAAAGTCAAGGGCATAAAAGACAAGGAAAGACTGAGGGACTGTAACAAAATGACAGACACCAAAGTGACAATGGTAACTGAGTGCATTAGGAGTTTCTGAATTGGATTCTGAGACAGGAGAAAGATGAGTATGGGCAAGCTGGTATAATTCCATAAAGTCTGCAGTTTGATAATATGAACCAATGCTAATTTATCAGTTTTGAGAATTATATGTGGCTATGTAAGATAATAGCATTGGGAGAAGCTGGTTGTAGTTACATGGAAATGTTCTTTATTGCTTTTGCAACCCTATTTTAAGTCTCAATTTATTTTAAAATAAAAAGAAAACAATATGGAATGGGGGTCAGGATTTTGTGGGAAAAGATCCTGAGCAGTATAAGGAATGCTGCTTTTCTGATGTGCTTAATGACACAGAGAAAGTATGGGGAAAATGCACTTTCAAGTGAAAAATGATTCAGAGTAGTAGTACACTAGGGAGATTTAAGAATAATGGGACCAATTTGCTTTGCTTTTATTACTTTTTACATATAACATAATAATATATACAATATAAATCCATGGCAGAAAGAGTTTTAAAAAGAACTATTTTTGTAAGTATAAAATAAAACAAACAATTAGAAAGCATTGTTCTAACTTAATTGGCAGCATTTATAGTGATATGGTGAAACAATGAGAGCCTTTTTAATTTAAAGCATCTTAAATTTGATAAAATGTTTATGTAGCATTTAATTTTTACATCAAACATGAAATATTTCTTATCAATATTACTATATGCGAAGGGGAATCTAAGGTTCAGTGATATCAATTTACCTGAACTCATAGTAGTAATAAGGGGCATTGCTGGAAATCAAAATAGCTCTCACAGCTAAAAGGACTGTATACTTACTCCAGAATATGCTACCTCCTTTAACAAACGAAAGTACAGTAGGTCACAGACTCCACCCTGAACTCCCAACATTAATGTTCTAATGTCTTAGACTGGTATATCTAACATGTAGTATATTAATTTGGAAGTAAAAATAATTACATAAAGTAAGTAATCCTATTGGATGAATTGTTGAAAATTAGAAGGCAGTCGCATGGTGATCCACTCTTTTGATGTTAATGACATCCTGAGACACAAAGTAGCCATTTGAATTTGAGAGTGAATTCATTTTATTTTCTTTAGATCAATTAAATTAGTAAAACATGTAATATTGTAAATTATGTTAAAATAATAATTTTCAGCCTAATAAGGTAGTGAAGAGAGAGATGACAGTGGTGAATCTTCTCATTTTGAAGCTTCTGTAGTTTTTGTGTGAATTTGAAGCACAAAAAATTCAGCAAATATAAAGCATAAGGTATGATATGAGTTATTCAATGGCACTTGCTGATTTTGAGAAAGAAGCATGCAGAACAAATTAAGGTGTTTAATTTCTATTTTATCCTTTGTGCCATGCCAGTCAAAACATGTTCTATTTCAAAGCTTTCCAAAATGAAAGATTTTAGAATTGTTTTGCTTTCAACACCCATTGCCTTAAAATGGCATTTTAAAATTAGAAATCTGAATGAGAAAGAAAAANGCTTCTGTAGTTTTTGTGTGAATTTGAAGCACAAAAAATTCAGCAAATATAAAGCATAAGGTATGATATGAGTTATTCAATGGCACTTGCTGATTTTTGAGAAAGAAGCATGCAGAACAAATTAAGGTGTTTAATTTCTATTTTATCCTTTGTGCCATGCCAGTCAAAACATGTTCTATTTCAAAGCTTTCCAAAATGAAAGATTTTAGAATTGTTTTTGCTTTCAACACCCATTGCCTTAAAAATGGCATTTTAAAAATTAGAAATCTGAATGAGAAAGAAAAACAATATTTGGAAATCCTTGAAATTTAGGAAATTTTCAATACATATACTTTTCGTGTTTTTGAAGTCAGGTTGGTCAAATAAGTCTAACTGAGTTTTTTAATATACATTGCCAGAAACAAATTCGAGATAATTTAAAAGAAAATGATATCTCTCTCTTTTATGTGGTATTTTCACAGTAGTTTTAACTATTGATTTAATCCCTTGAAATATTGATTTCTTAATACCAAAGTTGGGATATTTAGGGAAAATATCTGGATCAGACTACAACCTGGAAAATATTATCTAAAAAATCCAAGATACTATTATCATCATCACAATCATCATCTATACTATGTTTAAGTTTTTTGAGTATTCACTTTTTGGAAGTACTAGTAAAAAAGTATTAAAGTATAAATTGAAATAACCACTGAAATTATAGTCAAATAAAGAACCTACTTATTTAATCATTAATAAAAAGGAACATGTATAAGTAAATACATTATTGTTTGGACTTTTTCTTACTGTCAGAAACTATTTAAATACAGAGGCCAGATGGCTAACTAGAGATGTCAGATATGAATTCCCAGAAAAAAAAGATCCAACTTTCAGGTGAATGAAAATATGCTTGCCTATATTTAAATATTATATATTAAATAGAGGCTTACTTTCAAGTATGGTTACATCACTAACTATGGCATAACCTTCCCTTCATATCCCATTCTCCACAAATGGACTTCCATCAGCATATAGGTTAAGGTCAGCATTAGCTAAGGGGGCTTCTAAGAGATCATCTCGGGCAGCATAAGTCTGGACTATAATTTGTTGGCAGTCGTACTCGATTCCATCCTCTGGGGGAAAAGTGGAAGGGTTGATGACCACGCACATATGTATTTGAAGCACCGGTCTCTCAAGGAGTAGTGCCTGGTCTCTAAGTAGGTGGTTGTCTGATAGCCATAAACTTTGGTACCTAGTATGCCATTTACATCATAAGTAGTCCAGACAGTGAGATCCTTTCCTTGTATCACTTTGATAGCCTCTCACACTAAGACAGCCGCCACCACAACTACCCGTAAACAGTGAGGCCAGCCTTTTGCTACTATATCAATTTCCTTACTTAGGTATGTCACTGGTTGTGGGGATGTCCCACATGTCTGAGCAAGGACCCCAAGAACTATCCCTACTCTCTCTGTGATGTATAAAGAGAAGTTTTGTCCTGTGGGAAGGCATAAAGCTGGAGCTTTTACTAGGGCCTGCTTTAAGGTTTTGAAGGCTGTTTCTGCCTCTGGTTCCCATTCTACTAGATGAGTATTTGCTCTCTGGGTTTCCTTGATGGGTGTATAGAGGGGCCTGGCTATCTCACTGTATCCGGGGATCCATAGTCTGCAAAAGCCGGTAATTCCAAGGAACTCCCGCAACTGTTTTAATGTCTTAGGGTGAGGATAAGCCAGTATAGGCTGTATTCATTCTTTGCTGAGGTCCCTGGTCCCTCTGGATAAGATTAGGCCTACATATTAGACCTGCGTTAGGCAAAGCTGGCCTTAGACCTAGACACCTTGTACCCTTGATTAGCTAGAAAGTTCAAGAGACCTACAGTAGCCTGCTTGCATGAGGCTTCCGAACTGGTAGCCAAAAGTAAATCATTCCACATATTGAAGGACCAGAGTGCCTGGACTTGAGAAGTGGCCTAGATCTTGGGCCAGTGCCTGACCAAACAGGTGAGGGCTATCCCTAAACCCCTGGGGCAAGACCGTCCACATAAGTTGGGACATGTGGTCTGTGGGATCCTCAAAAGCAAAGAGAAGCTGGGAGTCAGAGTGCAGGGGAATACAGAAGAAGGCATCCTTGAGGTCCAGAACCGTGAACCATTCTGCTTCCTCTGGTATTTGAGAGAGCAGAGTATAGGGGTTGCGTACAACTGGATATAGAAGAATTGCTGCCTCATTGATGAGTCTAAGATCTTGCACTAGTCTCCACTGACCATTCGGTTTTTGTACTCCTAGAATTGGGGTGTTGCAAGGACTGCTGCATTTCCTTACTAAGCCTTGAGCTTTTAAATGTTTAACAATATCCTATAATCCTTTATGAGCTTCAGGCCTTAAGGGATATTGCCTTTGATAAGGAAAAGTAGTGGGATCTTTTAACCTTATTTGGACTGGGCAGGTATTTTTTGCCCTTCCAAATTGTTCTTCCAATGCTCAGACTTCAGGGTTGATTCCCTCCTTAAGTAGGGGACAACAAATGGGTAACTTGTTCCCCATATTCATGTAGATAATAACTCCAGCCTTGGCTAACATATCCCTCCCTAATAAGGGTGTGGGACTTTCAGGCATAACAAGAAAGGCATGTGAAAAGAGCAAAGTCTCCCAATTACAACTGACGAAGTGTGAGAAATACCTGATTACAGGCTGTACCAGGATTCCTTGGATGGTAACAGACCTTGAGGACAGTCGTCCAGGACAGGAGATAAACACTGAGTAGGCTGCACCAGTGTCCAGGAGGAAGTCAATTTCCTGGCCTTCAATGGTTAAACGTACTCGGGGCTCAGTGAGGGTGATGACATGACCTGGCACTTGCCTCGGGCACCCTCAGCCTGTTGTTGGATCATCTGGTTGGGGGCTTCTGACCCAGAGAACCTTCATCCTCTGGGGCAGTGCACCTTCCAGTGATTGCCTCGGCATAGTGGACGTGGAAAAGGGGGCAGCTTTTTTCTCATTGTTTCTCATTGGACAGTCTTTTTTAAAGTGTCCTAGTAAACCACACTGATAACAAGCCCTACTGGGTGATTGGCCTGCTCTATTTTCTGTCCTCTCTGAACCACCAAGGTCCATCTGTCTGAGGGCCATGACTAAGGCTGCGCCCTTTCTCTGATCTCACTTTTCCTTTTGGACCTGTTCCTCTTGGTCCCTATTATAGAACACCGAGGTTGCCAGGTTTAATAATGCCTCCAAATTTTGTTTAGGGCCCAGGGCTTGCTTTTGGAGCTTTCTCCTGATATCTGCGGCTGATTGGGTAATAAACTTATCTTTTAGAATCAATTGACCCTTGAGTGATTCTGGTGACAGGGGAGTGTATTTTCTTAAGGTCTCCCATAGCTGCTTGAGGAAGGCAGAAGAATTTTCTTCCTTTCCCTGAGTTATGGTGGACATCGTTGAATAATTCATCAGCTTTTTTCTAATTCTTCTTAGTCCTTCTAGAACACAAGTCAACAGATGTTTACGACTCCAGTCCCCATGATCTGAGTCAAGGTTCCGGTGGGGATTCCTACTGGGAATGGCTTGCTGACTGGCAGGGAATTTGTCCCTTTCTTCAGTTGTCATTCTATCATTTACTTGACTAAGACACCAGGTATCTCCAAACTCTCAGGCTGCAGTTAAAGCCCCATTATTTTCATTAAAGGCCAGGGTTTTATCTAACAGTAGCATGACATCTCTCCAAGCAAGGTCAAAGGTTTGCCCTAGATTGTGTAGGACATCTATGTACCTATCAGGATCATCTAAAAACTTCCTAAGGTCTACCTTGATCTGCTTTAAATCAGAGAGGGAGAAAGGGGACATGTACCCAGGTTGGACCAAATTCCCCTCCCCTTACAGCTTGAAGGGGACATAACCGATAGCCCGGCCGGTTTTGTGGTCCTTTGGAGAGTTCTTTGCTTAGTTCCTTCTGGGCGGGGGAGATTAGAGGAGGATTATCATTAAGGGGAAGGGGAGCTATAGGGAGGCTAGGATATCGGGGTAACCTGAGAGGTCCTCCTGTGGGATGTAAATTGTAAACTTTGCATAGTTGTGTATTCTCCCTCAATGAAAAGAAAGCTTGGACATAAGGAATTTCACTCCATTTGTCTTCCCTCTTATAGAAAAGATCAAACTGCAGGATAGAATTGTAATTTGTACTTCCCTCAGGCGGCCATTTTTCCCATCAGAGAGACAATATTGGGGCCAAACTGTAGTGCAGAAAAAAATGAGCTGCCTCTTTTTTACGGTTTGTGGGTCAAATTGGTCCCAATGGCTTAGGATGCATTTCAAGGGTGAGCCTGTTTATGCCTGAGCGTTTCCCATCTGTAAGACAAAACCTCCTGCGGTTTTTGTTTGTTTTATTTCTCCTCCTGCCCAAGAACCTGCAACGGTCACTGGACCCTGCTGATCAGAATAGTTGCACTCACTGACACAGCGGTAGAAACACTAGTTTTCCTCCCAGACCACATGGAGGACCGAGGAAGGTCAAATTTAGTGGCCCTTCCGGATGCATTCTAGAAAACCTGCACCCTTGCCTGTCCTCCTAGACCACAAGGAGGACCGAGAAGAATCGGATTTAGTGGCCCTCACTGACGCATTCTCAAAAAACTTTTAGAGTCCTAAGCATTCTCCTGTTAGTACTGAGACTTTACCCCTGTCCTATAAAGATGTTATGCCCCAAAAATGAAGTGGAGGGCCATACCCTGAGAGAGGGAAGGGATCTCCAGTTTTGGAATAGTGACACCTTTTGTCCTCACTTATATAACTAGGAAGGATACAACTTCTGAGACTCCCCATATCCTAGCTTCAGGAATAGCTTTTGTTACGCCTGTTACTCTGAGGAGGGATCCTAAAATTCCAGGTAGTTCCACCTACGACGGGGCTTTGGGCCAAAAGTATGTCTACCTGATTGGTGAGCCCCAGTGCCTAAAGAATATAACAGAGTCCTGGAGTTTTTACTAGAAATCATTCTCATAGGAGAAACTAGAAAAGTGACAGAGGCAGGGAGTGGTTTATAGAAGTGGGGCTATCCTTGGAGAAGAAAGGCATGAGGAACTTTGTCTGGCAGGCATTAGGACCCAGGAGGGAAGGGTCAGAGTAGATAGAATAGATGGGTGAGTCTCGCTTGGGCGACATGCCTTTGAGAGTTCCACTCATGGCCTCAGGATCAACAAACTTGTTGTCAGGGACCCCGGAGCTCAATGGCTTGAGTTGTTAACCCTCAGCTCAGCCCAGAAGTACAGGAAAAGTGGAAGCTGGTTCCAGGCAAACCATGCTCCCAACTCTGAAGAGTTGCAGGTTGTTAGACAGCCCTTTCCCATAAAGCCTGACACCCGTGTATTTAGTCCGCCAGCCGCGCTAGTCACTTTTAACTGGATAACAGGTGCCCAGTATTTAGCCCCTGAATTCTAATGAAAAATAGGACAGAATAGCGAGTGAAAGGGGTCTGTTGGTGCTCACCACTCGGCGATAGTCGATGTCCCACTGCTTGGCGATAGGCGAAAGTCTCACCGCATGGTGATAGGTGAAAGTCCCTTCATGGTCGCCAAAATGTGTCCAGAGTTGGTGGGTTCTTGGTCTCTCTGACTTCAATAATGAAGCCGCAGACCCTCGCGGTGAGTGTTACAGTTCTTAAAGATGGTGTGTCTGGAGTTTTTTCCTTCAGGTGTTCAGATGTATCTGCAGTTTCTTCCTTCTGGTGGGTTTGTGGTCTCGCTGACTTCAGGAGAGAAGCTGCAGACCTTTGCGGTGAGTGTTACAGCTCTTAAAGGCGGTGTGTCTGGAGTTGTTCGTTTTTCCCAGTGGGTTTGTGGTCTTACTGACTTCAGGAGTGAAGCTGCAGACCTTCATGGTGAGTGTTCAAGCTCATAAATGTGGCACGGACCCAAAGAGTGAGCAGCAGCAAGATTTATTGTAAGGAGTGAAAGAACAAAGCTTCCACAATATGGAAGGGGACCGGAGGGGGTTGCCGCTGCTGACTCAGGCAGCCTGCTTTTATTCCCTTATCTGACCCCACCCACATGCTGCTGATTGGTCCATTTTACAGAGAGCTGATTGATCCATTTTGACAGGGTGCCAATTGGTGCATTTACAAACCTTTAGCTAGACACAGAGTGATGATTGGTGCATTTACAAACCTTGAGCTAAACACAAAGTACTGATTGGTGCATTTATAATCCTTTAGCTAGACACAGTGCTAGACAAAAAAGTTCTCCAAGTCCCCACTAGATTAGCTAGACACAGAGCACTGATTGGTGCCTTTACAAACCTTGAGCTAGACACAGAGTGCTGATTGGTGCATTTACAATCCTCTAGCTAGACATAAAAGTTCTCCAAGTCCCCACCTGACTCAGAAGCCCAGCTGGCTTTGCCTAGTGGATCCCCTGCCAGGGCCATGGGAGGAGCTGCCCACCAGTCCTGTGCTATGTGCCTGCACTCTTCAGCCCTTGCATGGTCATGGGACAGCGCTCTGCAGAGTAGGGGGCAGCGCCCATCAGGGAGGCTCAGGCCGCAGGGGAGCCTACCTGTTGGGGGACTTGGGCATAGTGGGCTGCAGGTCCCCAGCCCTGCCCCACAGAGAGGCAGCTGAGGCCCGGTGAGAACTCGAGCTTGGCGTGGGTGAGCCAGCAGTGCTGGGTGACCTGTTGCACCCTTCACAGCTGCTGGCCCGGGTACTAAGCCCCTCACTGCCCGGGGCCGGAAGCGCCGGTCCCAGTGCAGGGCAAGTTGAGCCCACACCCACCCAGAACTCATGCTGGCCCATGAGTGCTGTGTGCAGCCTCGGGTTCCGCTCACGCCTCACCCTCCATACCTCTTGGCAAGCAGAAGGAGCCAGTTCCAGCCTCGGCCAGCCCAGAGAGGGGCTCCCACTGTGCAGCAGTGGGCTGAAGGGCTACTCAAGTGTGGCCAGAATGGACGCCGAGGCTGAGGAGGTGCCAAGAATGAGTGAGGGCTGCTAGCATGTTGTCACCTCTCAATACTATTCCAAAAAAAATGATGAGGAGGATTCCTCCCTAACTCAGTTTATGAAACCAGTATCATCATGATACCAGAATCAGGAAAACATACAACCAAAAAGGAAACTATAGGCCAATATCTCTGCTTAGCATACACAAAAAAACTTCAACAAAATACTTGCAACGTGCATCCAAAAGCATATCAAAAAGACAATTGATATTGTTTGGATGTTTTCTACTCCAAATTTCATGTTGAAATCTGATTTGCAATGCTGGTGGTGGGTCCTGGTAGGAAGTAATTGGATAATGGAGATGGATTCCTCATGGATGGCTTAGTACCATCCTCCTGCTAATGAATGAGTTCTTTCTCTGTAGTTCATTTGAAATCGGATTGTTTAAAAGAGTGTGGCACTTTCCCCTTCTATCTCTTTCTCTTTCACTCTCTTGTTACCTATCTCATCATGTAACATGCCTGCTCCTTCTTTGCCTCCCCCCATTAGTAAAAGCTTCCTGAGACTTCACCCTAAGGCAATCAGATGCTGGTGCTATGCTTTCTGTAACAGCTGGCAGAATTGTGAGCCAACTAACTAGAAGCTACAATAGACTGATGAAAAAAATCACAGATGATGTAAACAAATGGAAAAATATCCTGTGCTCATGGATTGGAAGAATCAATATTATTAAAATGAGCACACTGCCCAAAGCAACCTGCAGACTCAACACAATCTCTGTCAAGTTACCAAGGTAATTCTTCACAGAATTAAAAAAAAAAAAAAAAAAAAAAACAGTTACAGTTCATTTGGAACCAAAAAAGATATCCAAAACACAAAGAAATCATAAGCCAAAAGAAAAAAGCCAGAGGTATCACATTACCTAACTTCAGATTATTCTCCTAAGACTATAGCAACTCAAAAAGCATTGCACTGGTAGAAAACTAGACATATAGGTCAATGGAAAAGAATAGAGAACCCAGAAATAAAGTCACATACCTACAACCAACTGATCTTTGACAAAGTTGACAAAAATAAACAATGGATAAAGAACACATTACTCAATAAATGGTTCAGGGAAAATGGGCTAGCTATATACCTCTGAATGAAACTAGAGCCCTATCCCTTGCCATATATAAAAGTTAACTCAAGGTGAATTAAATACTTCAGTGTAAGCCCTGATAAAAAGCCCAGAAGAAAACTTGGGGAAAACTCTTCTGGGCATTGGCCTAAGGAAGGAATTTGTGACTAAGACCCCTAAGCAAATGCAACAAAACAAAATAGACAAATGGGTTTTAATTAAACCAAAAGGTTTTTGCGTGGTAAAGGAAAGAATCAACAGAGTAAACAGGCAGCCTAAGAATGGAAGAAAATATTTGTAAATTATGCCTTTGACAAAGCACTAATTTCCAGAATCTACAGTGAACTCAAATGATTCAACAAGGTAAAACCAAACAATTCCATTCAAAAGCGAGCAAAGGTATAAACAGACATTTCTCAAAAGAAGATATACAAATGGCCAAGAAACATGAAAAAATACTCAACATCACTAGTCATTAGAGAAATGCAAATCAAAACTACAATGAGATATCTTATACCAGTCAGAACAGCTATTATCAAATAGTCAAAAGTCACAGATGTTGACAAAGGTGCAGAGAAAAAGGTATGCTTATTTACTATTGGTGGGAATGTAAATTAGTACAACCCCTATGGAAAACAGTACAGAGATTTCTCAAAGAACTAAAAATAGAATCACCATTTGATCCAATAGTCTCACTACTGAGCATCTACCCAAAGGAAAAGAAATTTAAAAAGACACTTGCATTTGTACGTTTATCACAGCACTATTAACAATAGCAGTCATGAAATTATCCCAAGTGTTCATCTTTGGATGACTGGATAAAGAAAATTTGGTATATATACACCATGGAACACTATGCATCCATAAAATAAAACAGGAAATCATGTCTTTTGCAGCAATGTGGATGAAGCTGGAGGCCATTATTCTAAGCAAAATAACTGAAAAACAGAAAAATCAAATACTGCATGTTCTTATAAGTGATAGCTAAGCAATATGTAGACATGAATATAAAGATGAGAATATTGGGGACTCCAGTAGGTGTTGGTTGGGAAGCAAGAAAGGGTTAAAGAAATACCTATTAGGTACAATATTTACTATTTAGATATGTACTAAAAGCCCAAATCTCACCATTATGCTATATATCCATGTAACAAACCTGCACATCTACCCCTGAATCTGAAATTTAAAAAAAAATTAAAAATGGCCACAAAATTGTATTAAAAAAAGAAAATATACTTAGTATGTGTCCACAATGGAATATTCTTCAGCCTTAAAGAAGAAAGAAATTTTGTCATTTGCTACAATGTGAAAATAACTAGAGAACATTTTTCTAAGTAAAATAAACCAAGCAAAGGAAGACAAATACAGTACCATATTTTCTCATTTTTTTATGAAACATGAAAATATCAAACTCACAGGAGCATGGAGTAGAATGGTTATTAGAGAGATTGTGAGTATGAGGGGAATGAAAATATGATGATCAATGGGTACAAAATCTCAATTAGATAAAATTTTTTTCGGATTTTCTATTGCATAGTGTGGTGAATATAGTTAAGAACAGAGTATTGTACATTTCTAATAATACTGAGTAAATTTCACATGTTCTCACCACAAAAAAGTATTTGAAGTGATAAATATGTTAACTACCTTGGTTTAATTATTCTATATAATATTCGTAAAACATAACATGACTCTGTACTCCATAAATAAACATAATCATAAATTGCCAATTTATAAAAAATACAGATTTTAAATATGTTTAACCATTTGCATAAATAAATACAATATAAATCACTAGCATTAGTGGCAATATTGAGGCAAGCATATTTTCTATATTTTGATTTATTTTTTCTTGTCATTAATAATGTAAATATAAGCCACTCAATTTTATAGCAAGAAAATTGCTTTGAATTTGGATTCTGATGCAGAGATCTGTTCTTTCTCCTTTTGTAGGACATTTCTGTATTACCTGCTAGAGACAGCAGTCATTGCTATCATTTAGAACATTAAGCCTTTAATTTCAGTCATAATAGATTTGCACTTTGATTCTGCGTTTAATTATGTAAAATAGTACTTATCACATTTTGTCGTTGCTTTCATTTCTTGTTTGATCCAAAATATCTATCCAACATAGAAAAATTCAATTAACTTTCTTTTGGGGGGAAAATGTTCAGCTTATTTTAAACATGTGTCTGGCAATAATTTTAGATGTGGTTTGGTTTATATATTTAAAGATTTGGTTTTCAAGCAGTTTTGGAAACACCAATGGGTAGTGAGAAAGAGTATCATATTGAGGCTGGTTATTGGGGTTTTCAGCATGTATGCTTGACACTGTTATAGAGAACTCTGATTAGAATATGTTCTTCTTATATTGCTATTAAGTTACTTGAGAAATGTCTTTTCTGAAAGCCTAGAGTTGTCTGTCCTTGGCTTTATGTCCATGTTTATTTGACCACAAATATTGTCTCATGGTCATTTGCAACTGCCGAACTCTAAAACCCTGACTGCTACTCTGTGATAGTTGATCATTAGAATTTATGCTTTTAAAAGTAGCTAGTGGGTTTTAAAAACCAGGTTAGTAGAACTGTCTTTGTATGTTTTAACTGACTGTTTTGCTAATATTATACTTCCTATTTTAATTTCAGTCTTACAAACGGCAAACTAAAAGAAGAGAATTATGCAAAAATTTAATGCAGAAAGTTAGGGAGGTTGAACAATGTTCTCTTTCCCAACAGAGTTTCTATTAAATAGATCCCCATATTCCTTCTGTAGTTGAAGTCCCTAATACAATGCAGTGTGTAAGAAAAAGCTGACATTATGAACAGAAAAAACACTGAGCTGTGCAGCTTAGAAGAACCATCAACCCAAACATCCCCCTTGACAGCACTAAGTCCACCCCAGGTTACAATTCAGCTGAATTGCCTGTGCAGTGTTGTGTCCTTCTGTCTGGAACAATTCGTTCTCTTTATGAGAAAGGGGGGAATTATCCAAAATCCATGGTCTCTACTTTATGTGATTAATTGACATTAGCCAATATGTGCAAGCATAGTATGAGAACAGCAAGTTACAGGAGCCTCCCAGAGACAGGCTCCTGAGTATGCTCCCTCCGGTTTAGCTTAGCAGTTAATCAAACAGTTCTTAACTTCCCACTAAGGTTTTCTTTCTTTCTTTCTTTCTTTTTTTTTTTTTCCTGAAGGAAGCAAAGCAAAGAATCAGTAAACATAACATTGGAATTTTTTACCTGTTCCAGAACAAGTACGGAACATTTGTCTTTGTCAAGCTGCAAGTTGAGATTTATTCTCTTAAGTGTACTTAGGTCTTCTCAACATCCTTCCTTTAATGAAAGTTATAGAAAAAGGGATTTCTCTCAAAAGAGATTTTGTTCATTGTGTTGGTGGTTGTTTTTCATTTCCAAATACAGAGATTGTTATATCTCTGTTTGACCATGATTATCTAGAAAAGTAGAAACAGCATGAGTCGTCAGAAATTATCTAGTGCCCTACAGTGATAAAAAGTAAAATTTGTATTTCTCTTGCTTAGCCTATCACCAGATTTCCCTATGAGTGTTGCATACTTCTGAGGAGATAGTTGGAGACTGTGATAAACAGAGTCATTGCAGAGACTCAGAGGGGCATGGCAATGATTTCAAATTTAACTTACCCAATCTGACATTATTTGCATTACTCAGTTGTATCCTTAGGACCTTTCTAATTGCAAATCTTGTGTCATTCATGGACTCATTCCAGTTGACACTAATATCAATAGTTAATACTGCTGAATTTCTCACACCATACTATTTCTTTTTAAAATGTTGCTGTGTGCTCAGTCCTTCAGATGCTCAACTTCCCCAGTTGTACAATGAAGCAATCCTCTATAGTTGACTGGTTCCTCTCTCCTCAGATAGCTCAGTATAAGAAGCCCATCAGCTTTCTCACCACATGGAATTAGTCATTTATGCTGACTCTTCAATATGACACTTGGGTCCTATTACACTCTGGTAGTGTTATTGAAACTTCAGCTATAAAACTTAAATTCCAAAACTCTAATGGCTTCATTTTCCCTCACACCATGGCCTTTATGGTATGTGTCTGTCAAGACAAATGATTCTCTCCTGATAAAGAATGTTTTGAAGTGGATCTAAATGCAAAGATTCTGACCTTGTGGTTCTCCTAAATCTTATTTTTCCTGAAAGTAACTTTAAAAAAAAGTGTGTGCCATCCTTGTTGTTGAGACATACAACTTTCTGCTAGAAATAGGGATTTACTAAACTTGCTAATTATTATTATGTGAGCAGGTATATTATGGCTTGGCTGGCAAATTAGAGATCACCTCTTTTTAGGTCCACAGTAATAGCAAAATTATATTTTAGCACTTACATTCCTTTTGTTAAGACATATGCACATTTGTCAGGTGTCTAGTCAAGTCTTTCTCATTTTTATAATATCTTTAATACAATAACTTATATTATCTCAGGAAATCTGAATTCTAGCACCATATAAAATCCTTCTCCCTGTAAATATACAATCTTGAATGTAAACTTATTTGGTGAAGGATTACTCTGATTAAATTATTTTATAAGATGAACTAAAGATAGTTAAATGACAGTTGATAAAATAATCTTTAGCATCGCCTTAAAATAGATATATAATATCTAATCAACAGATTTTATTTCCTTTCTGTCCTTGATTTTTAGTTTGGCTGAAATATTAATAAGCATGCCAGGATGCATAGAAAAGCAAGGCTGAATAAGGATTATTTAACTTTATAGGCAATTTCCTTCCAATAGAGGCTTGCCCCTTCTACATATGGATATATCCCAGAAAGATTCCCTTTAAACTATATCTGGCATTAAAATCTGAAACTAAAAAAAAACCCATTAATTTTTATCATGAAAGTAATCATAAACTTATTTTCATAATGTATGTATATTAAGTATCATCGGAATTCTTATGTTAATTCACTTATTTTATCAAATGTTTGCAAAAGATGAAACAAGATTGTAGCTACATGATTAAAACTGCTATAACAGCTAAATACTCTGAGAGGTGGATTTGACAAGTCCCTTCTAATTTTTTCACTATTCTGTTTGTGTATGTTTCAAGTGTAGAAAATTCAAAATAGCAATCTGTTTTCTGTATTAAGTATAGAAACTTAATAAATTAAGAGCAGCATTATATCTATTATTAAAACAAGTGTGATAAATAGATCAAAGTCATTATCCTTGACTATGTGGAAAAAAACTAAGTGTAATTAATTATGAGATAGATGTTAAGACAACCATTTCATAAGATACTTTAACTGCAGTGCTCTTTGCCACTTAATTTTCCACATAAATAAAATGATGGCTGGGCATGGTGGCTCACTCCTGTAATCTTAGCATCTTGAGAGGCCTAGACCACATATCATGTTAGCTCAAGTGTTTGAAACCAATATGGGCAACATGGCGAAACCCCATCGCTTCAAAAAATAATTAACTATCCAGGCATGGTGGTGCATGCCTATAGTACCAGCTCCTCAAGAGGATAAGGTGGAAGGATCACTTGCGTCTGGGAGGCAGAGGTAGCAGTGAGCCGTGATTGGTCCACCGCACTCCAGCCTGGGTGACCTTGTCTAGAAAAAAAAAGAAAAAAGAAAAGAAAATGACACATAAAGAGACATGGGACAATAAAAGGCTGTTAAATTTCTAACACAAATGAACATTTTCTTTTTTTAAAAAAATGCATGTTTATTGTGTGTATTAAAGGTATACAATATAATGTCATGGCCATTTTTGCATTACTAAAAAAAATCTGAGACTGGGTAATTTATAAAGAAAAGATGTTCAATTGGCTCAAGGTTTTACAGGCTTTGCAGGGAACATGGTGCTGGCATCTGCTCAGCTTCTAGAGGGGCCTCAGGAAGTTTACAAAGTCCCAATCATGGGACTTTGATGTTGTAAAAGGAGCAAGTGAGACAGAAAAAAGGAGTTGATGTGGCACTTGATGTGGTAAAAGGAGCAAGCAAGTGGCAGGAGGCATATGATATGGTCAAAGAAAGAGCAAATTAGACAGAAAAAAAAGAGAGAGAGAGAGAATTGGTGGAGGGCTGCTATATACTTTTCACAACCAGATCTTGTGCGAACTCACTGACTATTGTGAAGTCAGCACCAAGCCATAAGGGATGTGCCCATATGACTCAAACATCTCCAATAAGGCCGCACTTCCAGCCTTGGGTATTACAATGAAACATGAGATTTGCACAGTTACAAATATCCAAACTATATCATTCTGCCCCAACCTCTCCCAAATCTCATGTACTTCTCACATTGCAAAATACTATCATGCCCTCCTAAGAGTCCCCCAAAGTCTTAACTCATTCTCCCATTAACTCAAAATTCCAAACTCCAAAGTCTTATCTGAGAAAGTCCCTTCCACTTATGAGCCTGTAAAATGAAAAACAAATTAGTTACTTCCGAAATACAATGGAGATATAGGTGTATTGGCATTAAGTAAACATTTATATTTTAAAAGAGAAAGTGGTCAAAAGAAAGGGGCTACAGGTCTCATGAAAGTGGAAACATAGCAGGGCAGTCATTAAATCTTAAAGCTCCACTGATGTCATATCCCACATTCGGGGCACACTGGTGCAGGGATGGGCTCCCAAGGTCTTGGGCAGTTCTGCCCCTGTGGCCCTATGGATTCATTCCCCATAACAGCTCTCACAGACTATTGACTGACTGAGGCTTTTCCAAGCACAGGGTGCAAACTGCTGGTGCTTCTACCCTTCTGGGATCTGGAAGATAGTGGCCCATTTCTCATAGCTCTACTAGGCAGTGCACCACTGGGGATACTATGTGGGGGCTCCAATTCTACATTTTCCCTTGGCACTGCCCAAGTAGAGGTTCTCTGTGAGGGCTCTGCCTCTGGAGCAGGCCTCTGACTAGACACCCAGGCTTTCTCATACATCCTCTGAAATCTAGGTGCAGGCTGCTAAGTTTTTGCACTCTAAAATTCTGTATACCTACAGGCCTAAGGATACATGGAAGCCTCCAAGGTTTATGGCTTGCATTCTCCAAAGTGGCAGCCCAAACTGTACCTGGGCCTCTTTGAAGCCTAGGTGAAGCCAGAGTAGCCTGGATGTGAGGAGCAGTGTCCCTAGGCTGTACAGGGCAGCGGGGACTTTGGCCTGGCTAATAAATCCATTCAGTCCTCCTAGGTCACAGGGCCTGTGATGGGAGGGGCTTCCTCAAAGGTCTGTGAAATGCCTCCAATTGTATTATATATTAGTACTTGACTCCCTTTTACTTATGTATATGTCTCTAGTAAGTTGTTGCTCCACAACCTGCTTAAATTCCTCTCTCAGAAGAGCTTTTTCTTTCTCTGCCACATGGCCAGGCTGCAAATTTCCCAAACTTTTAGGCTCTGCTTCCTCTTTAAATACAATTTCCAACATTAAGTCATTTCTTTGATCCTTCTTTGATCTCAGTGTGGGCTTTTTGAGGCAGCCAGGTGACATCTTGAATGTTTTGCCACTTAGAAATGTATTCTGCCAAATATCCGAAAGTATTACTCTCAAGTTCAAACCTGCACAGATTCCAAGGGCATGAACAGAATGCAGCCAAGCTCTGCTGGCATAACATGCATAACCTTTATTGCAGCTGCCAATGAGTTCCTCATTGCATCTGATACCTCATCAGCTTGGACCTCACTGTCTGCATCACTATCAGCATTTTGGTACAACCATTTATCCAGTCTCTTAAGAAGTTCTGATGCAGGATTTTTTGCTTCTTAGTTCAGCTAAATCTGGGTTCTTATCTCATGACCAGGAAAAAAAAATAGGCATGTGGACACATTGAAGGGTGAGGAGGGTAGAATTTATTAAGTTAAAGGAAAGCTCTCAGAAAAGAGAGGGGTCGTGACAACAGACTCCCACCTCACAATTGAATACCAGGGTTCCCACATGAGCTGAAGAAGCTAGGTTCCTCCCCAGCAGAAGGCACAAATTCCTGGTGGCTCCACCCAGTACTCCCAGTGTACAGGTGGTTCTTTAGTCTGAGCCATTCCACACTGATGTATTTCCCTTCCTGCACATGTGTTAAGGGATGAAATTTTTCATCATGGGCATGTTTAGGCAAGCCCCCTGTGCACAATGACCTGGGCAGGTTGGGGAGTTTTTCTGAGGATTCTTCCCTATCTGCTTAGGCATGTGGTTGTCTTCTGCTTCTATCATTTCCAAACTTTCCCAAATCTTTCCATTTTCTTTAAAGCCCTCTAAACTCCTCCAAA
Organism: Rhinopithecus bieti; assembly: GCF_001698545.2. Taxonomy (NCBI): domain Eukaryota; kingdom Metazoa; phylum Chordata; class Mammalia; order Primates; family Cercopithecidae; genus Rhinopithecus; species Rhinopithecus bieti. Next base: position 192,307 of record NW_016820473.1, on the reverse strand, counting down.
CTCTTCCCATTATGCAGTTCCAAATATGTTTCCATATTTTCAGGTATCCTTATAGAAATGCCCACTCCTCAGTACCAATTTTCTGTATTAAGCCATTCTTGGATTGCTGTGAAGAAGTCCCTGAGACTAGGTAATTTATAAAGAAAAGAGGTTTAATTGACTCATTATTCTGCAATCTTTGCAAGAAGCATAGTGCTGGCATCTGCTCAGTTTCTAGGGAGGCCTCAGAAAACTTAAAATCATGACAGAAGGTTAAGGGAGAGCAGGTACTTCACATGGAAAAAGCAGGAGTGAGAGAGAGAGAGAGACAAATGGGGAGGGGAAATGCTACGCACTTTTAAATTACCAAGTCTTGCAAGAACTCACTCTCGTGAAGTCAGGACCAAGCCATGGCAGATCCGCCCATGACCCAAACATCTCCCATCAGGTCCCAGCTCCGGTGTTAGGACTTACAATTCTACAGCAGATTTGGGTGGGGACAAATATCCAAACTTCATCATATATGTATATATATACACACACACACACACAATATATATACACACACACATACATACATATATATAGCAGAATAGTTATTACTGTGAAATGTCTTATTGCACCCTTCATCTCATATAGTTACTCTTTTTTCCACCCCTATGACAAAAGCAGATATAATCTACTCATTTAGTGAAAATTTTGGATATAATACACTATTATTAACTATAGTCCTCATGTTATATATTAGATCTTTAGACATATTGATACTATGTATCTGCTACATTGCATCATTTGACTTATATCTCCCATTTGCTCCCTGATCACCTGCCTCTGGTAAGTATTATGTTATTCTCTCTGTATGCCCTTCCCCCCAGTTTTTAGATTCAATGTATGAGTGAAGCTATGTGATATTTTTTGTGTCTGGCGTACTTTACTTAGCATAATGTCCTCCAATTGCATACATGTGGCAAATGGCAGGATCTCCTCCTTTCTTAAGGCTGAATAGTATTCCATTGTGTTCAATAATATTGCATTGCAGCAGTCTTTACTTATTAATAGTTTTCCACAGTTTCAGTTACCTGTGGTCAACCATGGTCTGAAAATGTTAAATAGAAAATTCTCCAAATAAAAAATTCTTAAGTTTTAATTTGCATGCCTTTCTTGGTAGCATGATGAAATTTCATACTGCCTATCTTCTCTTCACCTGGGACGTGAATCAATCTTTTGTCCAGTGTATCCATACTGCATTCACTACCACTCCTTAGTCATTTAGTAGCCACCTCTGTTATCAGATAGAGGTTGCCATATCACAGTGCTTGTGTTCAAGTAATCTTTATTTTACTTAATAATGGCCCTAAAGTGCAAGAATACTAATACTGGCAATTTGAATATGCCAAAGAGAAGCCATGAAGTCCTTTCTTTAACAGAAAGGGTAAAAGTTTTCAATAAGAAAAAAAAATTATATGCTGAGGTTATAAGATGTATTTTAAGAACAAAACGTCTCTGCATAAAATTGAGAAGAAGGAACAAAATGTGCTAGTTTTGTTGTCACACCTTAAATGAAAATGTTTATAGCCTCAGAGCTTTGTTAAGATGGGAAAGGCATTGAATTTGTGCATAGAAGCCATGAAAAGAAACATTTTCTGATTAAAAACGATCTGGTTCTGGTTTGGCATCTATTGAGGGTTTTGGAATGTATCCTCCAGGACTAAGGGGGCCTACTGCACCACAGTTTTTTTTTTTTTTTTTTTTTAATATCCAGTCATCTGTTGACAGACACCTAGGTTGTTTCCATATCTTGGATGTTGCAAATAATGCTGCAATAAACATTAGAGTGCAGTTATTTTTAGTAGGTGGTAATTTTATTTCCTTTGAATATATACCCAGAAGAGGGATTGCTGAGTTATATGGTAATTCTCTTTTAAATGTATCTGAGAGCCTCCATACTGTTTTCTATAATGACTGCACCAATCCATGCTCCTGCCAACAATGTACAAAAGTTCCCTTTTGTCCATACCTTCACCAACACTGGTTATCTGTTGTCTTTTTCATAATAGTTAACCTAATGGGTATAAAATAATATTTCATAATAGCTTTTATTTGTGTTTCCTTAACTATTGATGATGCTGAGCACCTTTTGATATAGCTTTTGGCTATTTTTATTCCTTTGGATAAATATATTTATCTATTGATGTTATTTGCTCATTTTAAATTAGGTTATACGTTTTCTTTTGTTGCTTTGTATGCGTTCTTTATAAATTTTGAGGATTAATCCTTTACCAAATTTGTGATTTATAATTTTATTTTCTAATTCATAGGTTGCCTTTTATTTTGTTGATTGTTTCCTTTGCTGTGCTGAAGCCTTTTAATTTGATGTAGTGCCATTTATTTATTTTGCTTTTGTAGCTTCAGTTTTTTTATATAAGAAATCATCACCAAAACCAATTTCAAGAAGTTTTTCCTTATGTTTTCTCCTAGGAGTTTTATGGTTTTAGGTATTACATTTAAGTCTTTTAGACCCAAATTATTACACTTAATTCTAAACATAATAGCTGAAACCATAAAAGCAAAATGGTGTGTGATAAGGGTTCATTTTCATTCTTTTGCATGTGGAAGTTGTTTCCCCAGTACCAACTGTTGAAGAGACTATCTCCATTGTGTCTTATTGGTTGAAAGCCCTCTGGATCCTTGTTGAAAATTAGTTGACCATGTATGTTTAGATTTCTTTCTGGGACCTCTATTGTGTTATATTTGTCTATGTGTTTGCTTTTATGCCAATCCCATACTGTTTTGATTACTATAGTTTTGTAATATTTAAGTTTAAATTAGGAAGTGTGATACCTCCAACAATTTTTTTTAATTCTCAGAATTTCTTTGGCAATTTAAAATTCTTTGTGGTTTTATACACAAAAACATTTTTATTTCTGCGAGTTATGTCATTGGGATTTTTTAGGGATTGCAGTGAATCTGAATATTGCTTGGAGTGGCATAGATATTTAAACAATATTAATTCTTCAAACCTATGAGCATGGAATATCTTTTCATTTATTTGTGTCTTCTCCAGTTTCTTTCATCAATATTTTATAGTTTTCAGTGTACAGGTCTTTCAAGTCCTTGGTTACATTTATTTTCAAATATTTTATTTTATTTTGTGATGCTATCATAAATGGGATTGTTTTATTGATTTTTTTTTGCTAGGTCATTATTTTGTGCAGAAATGGCACATATTATGGCATGTTAATTTTGTATTCTGCAACATTACTCAATTCATTGATTCTAATAGTTTTTGGTGAAGTGTTTGGGGGTTTTCTACATATCAGATCATATCACTTGCAAATAAAGATAATTTTGCTTCTTCCTTTACAATTTGGATGTCTTTTCTTTCTTTTTCTCATCTGATTACTTTACTAGTACTTCTAGTACTATGTTGAATAGAAGTGGTGTTAGTGGGCACCCTCGCCTTGTATCACAGCCAATAGGGCATAATGTCACCTTATGCTTCAAACAATAAGACACTACATAGTGGTGATTCTGGACCCTAGGATGGTATGACATACCAGTATCCCAAGCTCTCTGAGATGGGTACAGTGGTGGCATGGACCTAGGAATAGCAGAATGCATTCATGGACGACCCAGGAATGGCAGAATGGACCTGTGGGGCAGGGGCAGTGAAGGGATGATTTCACTACCTGGGAAGACAGTACACTTCACCAGTTCAGACTCTGGAAAATCAGTTCAGTTATAGGGAAGCAGGATGCTATAGTTGTTTGGTCTGGAGGGTCAGGTATCCAAGCTTAGCCAATTCTCTGTTTCCTTGCTATGTGGAATGCTCCATTAGCTCAGCCTTTGGAGGTGCTCCTGCTTGACTAGGCCAAAACATTGATTCCCTGGGAGATAGAATGCCACTTCAGCTTAAGCACTGTGGGTGAGTGTATGATTGCCTTGGGTGAACAAGAAAACATTTCCTCAGAAGGCAGGGTGCTGAGTCAGCTCAGACCTCAAAGTGCTGGGTGCAGCAGCAATTGGGAGGAAAATGAAGCAGCTACCCAGCAACTGGGTCCCTCTGGATAGGATGTCCAGTAGCTTGGGTAGAGGAGGGCAGTCCACCAAGAGTGGGTAGAGCCACAGTGATAAAGCCTCACCAATGGAAGGGTATTCTTGCTTCATGCCCCTAGCGCAGGGCACAGTACAACAGTCATCCTGATTCCAAGATGGCACTGTACAGTAACAGTGTTGGCCATAGGAGGCCAAGCAGCATTGGTTCCTTCTCTGTGGCGATCACAGCTGTGTGGACTCCAAGTAGCTACCTCATCTGAGCCTAGTAACTGAGTACTATAGGATTTACTTTCAGTGGTGAGGAGGACTGTAGGTGTTCAAGGTGGAGATGGGGGCTGCCGAGGTCCGCTTGTTACTTTATTGCTGTAGGGAGAAGTCTCTCCTGGTTCTAAGCTGATCCCAGCTGGAAGATGAGGTGGCAAAGGCAAGGTGTTTCCTCTTATTCTCTATGTGGTCATTCTAAGTTTCTGTGTTCTTTGTGGTTTCTGCACTCTCTTGATGTATTCCAGCACTTGCTTTTAGTTATTTTCATCAAAATATAGCTACGTATTTGCTGCTTTGTCTTCATCAGCGGGACAAGTGCCAGGGGCTCTAGGTTTGCTATCTTGTTGATGTCACTATTCCATAATTTCTTTGAAAATAGTTAAGAGTAAATCAGGTATACTATAATATTCTTTTGAATAATGTTAATGAGAATAATATACTGTTAATGTTTGAAATTTTAAAAATGACTCAATATTGATAAGGATCAAAAGCAGAATTTTTAACACTAATCACATATTGAATTGCTCATTGCAATCTAACAACACCTACTTCAATTCTGTATAATGTAAAAAACAGGAAGCAGTTTTTCATTTGTTTACAGTATTTAAAAAAAATGACACAACCTGAAGAACATTATCTCCAATATGGAACAAATTATGTATGCCTTAGGGAATGAAAACCCTGTCACCTTTTTAAAGAAATTTTTACACTTGCATTATAATTTATAAAATTTATTTGGATATAATTTTGACTTATAGAAAGTTGTAAATATAGTACAGAGAAGCCTCATCTACCTTTTTCCCAGTTTCCTCCATTGATTACTTATGGTAGTCTGAAACCACATACTTAAATACTGTGTGATATGATTTATAGGACGCAGATACCCATTCGTGCATAATACATCAAAACATAAAATCTAAATGGCACTGTTATCTCAAACACAGCCAAGTTTTTATGTGCATTAGTATAGTGAAAACACAATCATCTTCATAAGCAAACTTTACATTTGTATTTTAATTAAGTTAAACAAATAGATTTTCAAATATATTGATTTACAGGATATTGCCCTGTTGGAATAATGTCAGGTATTTTCACTTAGTCCCCCCCGTGGTTTTATCTTGTAATAAAAAGTACAATATCAAAAGCAGGAATAGGCATTGGGTACTGTGTGTGTATAATTCTATGCATTTAATCATTATATATAAATTTCTGTAACCATCACCAAACATCAAGATAAAAAACTGTTCCATCAACAGAAAAATCAACCTGGTGTCAACTTTTTATAGTCCCAAGAACCTCACATCCTTTAAGTTTCCTTATCTCTCTTGTGGTGAACATAAGTGTCCTTAAACATTTTCTCTATATCATGCGTACATTTTCTTTATTAGATATTTTATTGAACTCCACATCATGTTAGACTCTTTGCCCCGAGTATTACAAACTTAAAAGGAAAGAAAACATTAATTTATTGCCCATATATTTGGCTTTTATTCTTTTCAAATTTTCATCCTTAGAACGTCTTAGAAATATAAGTTTTTCTAACACTTTTTAGAAACAGAAGCTGTATGCAAACACCTGGATATCCAGGCAGAAGTTTGCTCCAGGGGTGGGGGCGCTCATGGGGGAACCTCTGCTAGAGCAACGCAGAAGGAAAGCAAAGAGAACGCAGAAGGGAAGCATGGTGTTGGAGCCCCCACACAAAGTCTCTACTAGGGCATCATCTAGTGGAGCTGTGAGAAGAGGGCCACCGTACTCCAGGCCCTAGAATGACAGATCCACTGACAGCTTCCACCATGTGCCTGGAAAAGCTGCAGACACTCATCGCCAGCCTGTGAAAACAGCTAGGAGGGAGGCTGTACCCTGCAAAGCCACAGGGGCACAGTTACCCAAGATCATGGGAACCCACCTCTTAACATCAGCATGACCTGGATTCGAAACGTGGAGTCAAAGGAGATCATTCTGGAGTTTTAAGATTTGACTGCCCTGCTGGATTTTGGACTTTCATGGAGCCCATAGCCCCTTTGCTTTGGCCAATTTCTCCCATTTTCAATGGTTATATTTACCCAATGCCTGTACCCCCATTGTATCTAGGAAGTTACTAACTTGCTTTTGATTTTACAAGCTCACAGATGCAAGGGTCTTGACTTGTCTCAGATGAGCTGTTGCACTGTGGACTTTTGAGTTAATGCTGAAATGAATTGAGCCTTTGGGGGACTGTTGGAAGGCATGATTGGTTTTGAAATGTGAAGATATGAGATTTGGGAGTGGCCGGGGGCAGAATGATATCATTTGGCTCTGTGTCCCCATCCAAATCTCATCTTGTAGCTCCCATAATTCCCACATGTTGTGGGAGGGAGCTGGTGGAAGATGATTGAATCGTGGGGCAGGTCTTTCTCATGTCCTCCTGAGAGTGAATGGGTCTTACGAGATCTGATGGCTTTAAAAATGGGAGTTTCCCTGCACAAGCTGTCCTTTTGCCTGCTACTATCTACGTAGTAAGATGTGACGTGCTCCCCTTTGCCTTCTGCCATGATTGTGAGGTCTCCACAGCCATGTGTAGCTGTAAGTCCAATAAACCTTTCTTTTGTAAATTGCCCAGTCTCAGGTATGTCTTTAGTAGCAGCATTAAAACAGACTAATACACTCTATTTTGTAGCTTTTGTTCGAATTTCACTTTGTATAGGGAGGTCATATATTCATATATGCTGTAAACATTTTACCCACAGTTATTTGTATTTTGATCTTGTTTATGATGTTTTTTCCTTATTTGGAAGTTTTCCTTTTATTTTTACTTGAATTTCTCAAATTTTGAATGGCTTTTGATAATTCAATCATCATGTAAAATATCTCCCACTACTTGAGAGTTGTAAAGGATTCATTTCTGATTTATCTTCAGAGAGCATATTATTTTCTAATACACAGTTAATTTATTATTACATTTATTCAATTTTCCCTCATTAGATCTAAATGTCACGAGCACAGATTTTTTTTCCCCCCACTGTTTTGTCTTCTGTATCTAGGATAGTACTTGGCATAAATTTCTAAGATTATTTGTTGAATGAATACATGAACGAATGAATATATGTTTTCTAGATCAGAACGGTAAAAGAGTAACACAATTAATGGCACAGAGATTGGATTAAACTTGGAAGGTCAGTGAAGTTCTTTTGTAATAGTCTTTTATTTTGGGGTCTTCCAGATGAAAAATAACTAGGAAAGATTTCTTATTAAAGAGCAGTGATTAGGAGCTAAGTAGTTAGAATGGACACGTATATTCTGTATATACCCGTGAGAGTGTGTCATACCATGAACCACATGTGTCGCAGAAAGAAAAAAAGAAGATTTATTTTCTTTCTTTGAAAGATAATCAAGGGCTGATTTCTGAAACTTATATTTGCAACATATTTTTCTGTGCTGTCTAGAGAGTAGCTACTTGAATTACTGATGGCAGCCATTTAAAGGCATTAATTTCTCTTCAGTGGCTCTGCCTTTGCAATACAACCTTATTTTGGTTGTAAAACCTGACATTTCAAGGGTACTTTAGGGACTAATAAATTAGAAAAAAAATCTGACTTCTTAAAAAGTTTTAAAAGGGAATAGAAGTACAATCATAAGCCCTTAAAAGTATAAGTTAGAAGTTAGCAATTTGTGTTCCTTAAAAAAAAAAAAAGAAAAGAAAATATTTTAAAGAATTTGGAAAAAAGCAAGCTAGAAAAAAGTATCGATAAAGGATTGAAAATAAAGCTAAAAAGATCTAAAGGTTGTGTTTGGTACGGGTAGGAAGTAAAATCTGGATTTGCATGATGTTTATTGGTAAGATTAGAACCAAAGACAAGATTTGTTAGGGGGCCAGTTAATGTTATGGGGTTAATGCCAGTTAATGGGGTTTCTTTTTGCAATCCACAATAGAAAAGCACTGAAGTAATATGGTACCAAAAAAGTAAAAGCACACTTTTTCCATTTTTGAAATGTCACTGGGGGGTAGCCAACTATGTGTCAAGTTTCCTCACCTTTACTTTAAGCAATTGCAAAACCAAATTCTTAATTTTGCCTCTAACTGTCGTTTCTTTGGCAATTGCCTTTATTTTATTACGTGTGCTCCTCACATATAAGATATTCAAATATATTTTTTAGGTTTCCATTTTCAAAACATGTCTCCCCAGAATTCCTGTGTTGAAAGTCTTAACACTCAACACCTCAGAACATAACCTTATTTGGAAATTGGGGTCATTAGCAGATGTAATTAGTTAAGATAAGAATATAATGGAGTAGATTTAGCCCTTCATCTAATATGACTGTTCTCTCTATAAAAAGGGGAGATTTGGAGCCAGAGATAGATATGCAAGGAACAAAGATGATATAAACAGACACAGAGAAAAGATAGTCAACTAACTACGAGCCAAGGAGAGAGGCCTATTTTTCTCTCACAGTCTTCAGAGGAAGCAAACTTGGCAGACATTTGATTTTAGTCTTCTAAACTCCCAAACCGTAAAACAATAAATACAATTTTGGTGTTTAAGCCACTCTGTAATATTTTATTACATCCTTTTAATTTAAACAACAAAATTGGTATTTTAAGTTATAAATAAATACGAGTTTTCACTGAAGGATAAATATTTTACTAGAATTCTCTTATTACTCTCATTCTTAACAGAACTATTTTTTTTTTTTTTTTCTGGGCCATTTTCTTAATCTTGTGATGCATACTGGCTGATTTCTGTTTATTTTCTGAGATATGTTTACGTAAAAGTCCTTTAGAAAGTCACTTCCAATGAGATGTATTTTTTTTTTTTTTTATTAGATTGTAGCCTTATCTACTCAAGAGTCAAAGTATTCCTAAGGAACATGGCAATTAACACATAGCATAGCTACTGCTAGCTTGTGGCATAAAAGATGTGGAAAAGAACTTCTCTGACTTTGATATCTATGATTCTTTGACATTATTGCTGTTTAAACTTTAAATAAAATAATTTCTATCCAGTTTCTGCAAGCTACAGAACATTTGAGGAGCTCAGTTTATTTTGCTGTTCCAGGAAATTTCTGATTTAAATGCAACTAGCCCAACTGATTAAAGTCAAAAGAGCAGGTTAATCAGTTTGCTTTATTTCCTTTAAACTTCCTTTCTATTGAAATGCAACATATTTATTTTCAAATTTGCAACAGAAGAAATAGCAGAATTCACTAATAATACAAACAAAAGTTTAAGGCACAATAAGAATACACTCACTTGTCAACTAATAGCATTCTTTTTTTCTTATTTATCATATACTTGGGTTGTCACACTTAGGTTTATGAAAAACTGGCTTGGCATTTTATAACAGCTGAAGTTTTGAATAAATGTCTGCAGCACTATTCCATGTTAAATATCTCAAAGTGCTTCTACATTTACATCTCAAAATAGATTTCCTATTCCATTTTGTCCTTGGGTTTGCTGCACAAAAAATAAGCTATGTGATTTGAAAAACAAGGCTTTAACCAGGGAGTTCTTTCTAGTCATTTTAGGATAAAAATTTACTGATAGCAAAACTTATGGAAGCCATTCTTTTCCAACCAAATCAATTTTAGTTACAACTTTTTATTTGACCATACATATTGCTTATTTTCTACATATCTGTTTACCAGTCCATTAATATAGAAATGAATTTCTTAATTATGAGCTATTTAAATTACTCTTGCTTCAAAAAGCTAATTTATTATTTATTTATTGTCATTTACTTATCAAGAAAATGTATACTGGTGACTGGATTCTACCAGAATTAATATTGTCTAGATGGGAAAGTCACAATCATTATAAAAGCTACTAAGTGTTTTACATAAGTCTATCAGAAAAGGAAAATCTGAAAGAAACATTTTTAAAAGTGGCCCAAGATGACTGCGGGTTGGACACAAAGAATAGAAACTAGGTCTATGAACTAATCCGAACTCCTGTGTGGAAGGCTACATTCTGTTAAATATTTGACTGACACATAACAATTGTAACCTTGCATATCAGATGAAACACAAAAGCAGGATAGACTTAATCATCCCCCTCCATACACTGAGATGTCTATACACTTGCTAAGATTTTACTCTATTTGCTTTATCTTATGTGTGATGTCACTAAGCTCCAGTCAGAATTGTAAGAATATCACCTTTGCTTCACTGTCTCCTTCCCCAATTTTCTTTGTGGAAATCTGTAAGTACTATACCTCATGTAGCCCACTCTGGGGCACATTCTTGGTTTGCTCTGAAGTTGCGTGCCTGGGCTATTGTCTACAAACATGGCTCAGAGTAAAATCAACTTTGAATTTCTCTAAGTTGATAGTGCTTGTTATTTAAATCATGGTTGACATGTCAAATCATTTAATCCTAGCCACAGTTCTATGAGGAAACGCCATTACTATTCACTTTTTACAAATGCAGAAGTTGAAGCCTCAGCCAAGAGAGTTGAAAGATAAATAAGTAAAGCGTGATATTGTGTATTACCTATAGGATAGGTAAATAAATACTACTTTTTGATAATACTGGGGATAGAAGTCAATTTGACCTAAGAAGGTAGAAAATGAATTCATAGAGTTGGCAATGTTGCGTTAGGCTTTTATGTGAAAGGAGGAATTTTATAAGGGGAGAAAAGTTTGCCAGAGGGTAAAAAATACAAAATGACGAAAAATAGCTCATCCGTTCCTGTCAAGGCTTTTACCGTGGAAAAGAGCAAAAGCCAACTAAAGCTAACTTAAAAAAAAAAATAGCGCAGGCTTATTTTAAAATGCACAAAATCTCAATGAAGATGGAATCCAGAAGTTGTCAGGAATCAAGGCAGTTCATCTCTGTCTCTCTCGGTCTCCGTCTGTTTCTGTTTCTATCTCTCTTTCTCAGTGTCCTCGATGAAGGCTAAATTTCTTCTTCCAATCCTGTGTGTCTTTCTGTTTCTCTCTTTTGTCTAACTTCCTCCTCCCTTATTTTATCTCTAGACACAGAGCTGATGGCTTTCCAGTCCCAGAACCTACATGACTTCCTGGCTGAATTCTCCATGGGTTACTATATCTGTATATACTGTATGTATTCCTCAATGTACAAATTTTAAGTTCTCAGTGGAGAAATCTCACTGGCCTTATTCATCTTTTGTATGCCAGAGATCACAAGTTATCAATGGTCCATTCAGCTACAATCAGGAGAATTATTTATTGTCATTCTATTCTTGTGATCTATAAATGAACGTTCATAAACTAATGTCTACTGGATCATATGAGATAGTTAATGACTCAGTATAGCAGGCATATATTTCCTACTTGGCAGTTGATAAAGCAGGATGATAGAGGGCCTTCAATGTAATGAACTGACATAGATTTTTGATCTACAGCAATTGGGAGGCTGTTGTATTTTAAAGCTTCAGAATATCATAATCATGCCAGTTCTTTGGAAGTAACACTCGAACACGTGATGAATAAATTAGAAGGGAAAAAGGTCAAGACACAGGGAGAAGAAAAGGGAACATTTATGGTAATCCAAGTAAGAAATGAGGAGTAACTAAACTCAAAATGGGAGGTGCCAATTCCTGACATTGATGACAAATTAAAATGTTCACAGAATGTCTTTCCATTTTAAAATTTTGTCAAGAACGGGATATTTTCTTACTGTGGGGAGAAATGATCCAAAAGGAATGAAAACAAGAACAAAAATGAGGAAACAGAGAATGATGTAAGCTAGAATCCAGAAATTGGTGAGTAGAAAAATAAGAAAAAAGAATAAAAGTGTAATTATACGATTTTATATCAGCTATATTTTTAAAATAAGGAAGAGATAGAAGAAAATTCTATTTATTTTTTAAAATGGCACATTTTGTCATATAGAACAAGGAAAGCACTTACAGGCATGAACAGATTCAAGGAACCTAGAAGGGAGACATAATAAGTATTTCTCTGCATGAGATGGTATCTATGGAAAAAACACTTTTCTCCCCTATGGACCTAATTTTTAAAAATTCGGACTGTATTATTTCTCTGTGAATTAGATGGTATCTATGGTTTATAAACTCAGGAATGGCCTAGTATCAGAAAAATGGAGCTGAATGGTCAAAACCATCCCTTATGGAGGCATTAAAGAGTAAATTCTAATAAATTATAACAATAATAATAAAAGACAATCACCTATTAAGCACCACCAAATGTCAGGTACTGTAATAAGTACTATGAAGGTTATTATATTTAATCTTCATGACATCCCTATTGGGGATACAATATAACTGTTTTATAGATAAAAACATTAAGGCTCAAATAAGTTAACATGCAAGTTATTAACAATTCCTGTAAGAAGGACAGAAAGGTCTTAAGTTAGTACACTTTATATTGCATTATGATGCCTCCCTAGAGTATTGCTAAGAGGCAACAAACACTGTGAAAGAATGTGAGTGTGGAATCCTTGAGTTTGCAATAGCTGGAGGAAGGACTGTTAGGCATAGGTAGACATAAGTGCCACAATTTAGTATAAAGGGAAAATCTTTAATATAGCATGGTTTTAGATAGCTGAAAACAATTTTTTGAGAACAAGAATTTGAAAAAATTTGAATAAAATTTTTATGATAAATTAAGAGCAGGAAAATATAGAAGATCAACAAGAAATCAAGTATGTGGGGATATTAAATGAGCACAGGTTTGAAAAGATTTTTCATGAACACTGGAAAAAATGGCTTAGGTAGAATATACATGTAAAAGTTACATTTATAGTGTCAGGAATACTAAATAACAAATTATGTTAAAAGCTTGTTAAGATGATTTTTTAAAAAAATGATGTGTGTGTTTGAACATATTATAAGCAATAAGACAAAGACAAAGGGGACTCTTATCTCTTGAAGATCTAATATTAACAAAACATTAAATAAAATAACATTAAACAGAAGCTTAATCTCCAATCCCAAAGTGGTTAGGAAAAATAAGTTTAAGAAGGAATGTCATTTAGGGTATAAGAAGAGACCACACAGCTGTTTGAATTGAGTTCAGTCATTTATTCAATTATTAAAATAACTTCAAGAGGTATTTGTACAACAGCTTTCATTATCAAAATCTATGAAGGAAGACAATTACAAAATAATTTTACTTTATTTCAGAAACAAAAAATAATATTCTATCAGGTATAAATAATAAACCTAACAGTACTCTGACAGGTTTCTTAAATAGATGGGTTACAAATATTAAAAATGAAGTTATGCATACTTAAATCACCATGGCCTGCCAACAAAAGTTCCCTACAAGTCAAATTTATTCTATTTTTCAACATGCTTTAACAAGTTATAGACATCTTTGACATCTTTTCTTTGTACTACATTTCCTTCCTTCCTTCCTTCCTTCCTTCCTTCCCTCCTACCTTCCTTCCTTCCTTCTCTCTCTCTCTTTCTGTCTCTTTCTCTCTCTCCCCTCCCCTTTCACTTTTCTCTTTTTTATTCTTTGCACCTTGTAAAAGAACCCTGATTTTTCTTTGGTGGAATCATCCCTACTCCACTCTTGGTTTTTTACTTTGATAGAGCATGGTACAAGCTTTGCCAATCAGAGAATTTAATCTCAAATCTAGCTGATTGGATCAGATCATAAGCAGGAATCTGGGACTTCCAGGAAACATTTGGAAAGAAGAGAGCTCTGTCCTCTGGCACTGTTAGAGGGATGTGAGTTTGTGATTTTCAGTGGCCATTTTCTGTTGAGTGGGGAAATTAACTGAGAGTACAGCCAACTAAACAGAACTTCTAAGCTGAGAAATGAAGACGGGGAAATACAGCAAAATGATTTGATTTATTTGGAATTTTCAGATAAATAAGCTACCATATAGCATTTTGCTAATGTCATTCTGTTACTTGGAACAAAAAGAGTTCTAATTCTGAAAGCGGTTTCTGGAAATGTGAAGTATTATAATTGCAACACTTAAACACTTTGCAAACCAAAGTTGATTTGCCAAAAAATACACTATGAAGATTCTCCATTACCTTGGTTGAGAAGATGCTGATAGGTATTATATAGTAGAAAAAAATATTTATACTGCCACTCTCAATGTGAATAAGAGGAACAGGGATTATATCATCTTTCAAAAAATGCATTAAAAAACCAATAAAATGAGATTGCTAGGTCAGATACACATTTGGTTAATGTCTTACCAGGCAGGGCAACTATAACTTTTATACTGATCAAAAATGTATGTTAAAATGTAAATTCACAGAATTTATGTCCTTACTTAACAGGAAATATCAGAAATAAACATAAGCATATTTTCCTATATCAGAGGGCAACAAACTATGCCTGGTGGCCAATTGCCTACTTTCATAAATAAAGGTTTTTTTTTTTTTTTTTTTTGTTTTTTTAACACAACCATACCCATTAGTTTAAACATTGTCCATGGTGGATCTAGAGTCTCAATAGCAGAACTGAGTAGTTATGAGAGAGATTGTATGGCTAACAAAGCTTGATTTATATTGTTTAACAAAGTTCGCATCTCCCTGATAATTAAATCATATTAAAATAACTTTTTATACAGTACATTCATTTTGATAATACATGATTTCTAAAGAGTACTCGTGATGCCAAAAAGGCCATTCTTTTCATGTGTAGATCTGTTTATTAACGTAGCTATAGCAAGAGGTGTTAATTGACTATATATGTTTCCTTCAGCACAAAGTGTCAAGCAGCTATTGAGGCTAGAATAATTAACTTATTTCAAGACATTTCATTTAAAATCACATTATGAACTTTTAAAATTCTACAATATATTTTCTGCCCCAAGGCTGGAAAGTCAAGTGAAAGAAATTCTCTCCACCAGATTTTCCAGCAATATTACAGATTTGAGCTCCTTCCTCTCTCCTCGGGTTACACCAGATTTTCTAAAGCTCCTGGCCTGTCAGGAAGTCACCTTCCGCACCACCTGAGAGACTGAAACCTGTAAACTGTGTTCCACATCTTCTTGGAAATAGTTATGGGCATTGTCTGCACGTATAATGTGCAATTCTTTTTTTTTTTTTTTTTTTGAGACGGAGTCTCTTTCTGTCGCCCGGGCTGGAGTGCAGTGGCCGGATCTCGACTCACTGCAAGCTCCGCCTCCCAGGTTTACTTCATGCTCCTGCCTCAGCCTCCCGAGTACCTGGGACTACAGGCGCCCGCCACCTCGCCCGGCTAGTTTTTTGTATTTTTTTTTAGTAGAGACGGGGTTTCACCGTGTTAGCCAGGATTGTCTCGATCTCCTGATCTTGTGATCTGCCCGTCTCGGCCTCTCAAAGTGCTGGGATTACAGGCTTGAGCCACCGCGCCCAGCCCCAAAAAATTCTTTTTCGTTAATGATGAGCTTATTATTATTAGAGTAATGTATTACCAAATATGACACTCCAGGGTTGGCCTTGATTATTGCACAATCACTTTGTTTAATTATATCATACTACAGAGGAGGATCAATCTTTATTATACTTATATGAATAATAATAATATGAAAAATAAGGAGAATTAATAAAGTAATTGTTACCAAGTTTAATGGAGTCAATGAAAGTTATACTAATTTTAAAAATGATCCATTTACTTCATGAAAATGTATTCTACCAACTTGAATATTAGAGTCAGATTAAAAATGATTGCACATATGTTAATAAAAAGAAGAATATTAGGTCAACCTCAACACTCTCACAAACAAATAACTACAAATAATTTCCTTCATCCACATAGTCAATCTTTATTTATTTATTTTTTATTTTATTTGAAACAAAGTCTCATTCTGTTGCCTAGGCTGGAGTGCAGTGGCACAATCTTGGCTCACTGCAGCCTCCACCTTCTGGGTTCAAATGATTTTTATGCCTTAGCCCCCACCGCCCTCCCACCCCCACAAGTAGCTGAGGTTATAGGCGCGTAGCAACATGACTGGCTAATTTTTGTGTTTTCAATAGAGATAGGGTTTTGCCATGTTAGCCAGGCTGGTCTCAAACTCCTGGCCTCAAATGATATGCTTGCCTTGGCCTCCCAAAATGCTGGGATTACAGGTGGGAGCCACAGCACCTGGCCCACCTAGTCAGTCTTTTATAATTAACTAGAACTTGAGAAAATTCTTCTTATTCTAGATCTTCTGATAGCAGTTTAATTTCAGAATCCTGTGATAATGTCTGACAGTTTTCTAAGCAATGATAGGTTTAAGCTCTGAAACATGTACTCATGAATCTATTCCTTAAAATGTTAATGTTCTCTTGTTGTATTCTTTCTACATGGCTCTGAGAATATCCTTTATTGAAAATTCAGTTTCTGGCCTCAAGTTTAGAACAGCACCTTCAGACAAATACCAGAGGAAATGGTGGGATGAATGCTTACAAGAAGCGACAAAAGGAAGATGATCTTTTTCTTCTCTATGTGAGGAAGTAGCAAGAAGACAACCTTATGAAAACCAGTAAGAGGGTCCCCACCAGATAACAAATCTTCAGGCACCTTGATCTTGGACTTACCAGGCTCCAGACTATGAAAATAAATGTTTATTGCTTAAGCTCCCACCCTAGCCTATAGTATTCTGTTACAGCAGCCCAAACTGACTAAGAAACTAAGGCATATAAAATTCTCTTTCCTCAAACATTTCACAACTACCTATATGAACTCAAGTTTCATTTTCATAGTGATCTTTCATATTCTCAAGCAACCTGACACTTTTTCCTTAGAACAAAACTACTATTTTCCCTGAAAAACAAAAACATATTTCATTACTTTTCATATGTTGCTGTATTTATTTCCCATTATTATTTCTAGTGAAACTCAAAATATTTTACAGTTACTCTCTAAGGAGTAAATGCTTTTCTAGTTATTCAAGGTCAGCAATAGGTCAAAATAATATTGAAAGCAGGACTATCTTACATCCAAATATCTAAAGGTATCCTCTTTTTCAATAAGCAAGAAGTGTTTTCCTAAATGATATAATGTATTATGTTAAATATACAAACCAAACAAACCAAAAACAAAAAAATTAAGCAAACCATTTTTTTTTGTTTTCTTACCTGATAGAAAACCAATTTGCATAATCTATTAGATTATCAGAATAAGAAAATGTCTTCCTTCAATGAAAAGCCCAAGATCTGGTGCCTTCACTGCTGAATTCTACCAAACATTTAAATAATTAATATCATCCTTTCTCAAACTCTCTTAAAAAGTTAAAAAGGAGTCAATAATTCCAAACTCAACTTATGAGGCCAGCATTATCCCAATACCAAAGCCAGACAAGGAACCTTGAAGAAAAGAAAATTTAGGGGCAATATCCTTATGAATATAGCTATAGAAATTCTCAAAAGACTAACAAACCTGAATTTAATAGCACATTAAGAGAATCATTTACCATGATCAAGAAGGATTTATCCCTGGCATCCAAGGATGGTTCAACATATGTAAATCAATAAATGTGGTATACCAATGAGCAGAATGAAAGACAGAAAATGAAAGATCATCTCAATACATGCAGAAAAATCACCTGACAAAATTCAACATCCTTTAATGATAAAAACTTGCGACAATATAAGTATAGAAAGAATATACCTCAACACAATAAAGGCCACATTATACCTGTTACACAGGTAACATTATACTCAAAGCTTCTCCTCTGAAAGCAAGCATAAGACAAAGATGTCCACTCTCACCAGTTTTATTAAACATAGCACTGGAAGTCTTGGCCAGAGAGGCAAGAAATAAAAGCATTCAAATTGATAAGAAATAAATTAAATTGTCTCTGTTACCAGACATGGTCTTATATGTGGGAAATTCTAAAGACTCCACCAAAAACTATTACAGTTAATAAACAATCAGTGAAGTTATAGGATACAAAATCAACATATGAAATTTGTAGCATTTTTATACACTAACAATGAACTACCTGCAAAAGAATAAAGAAATAAAGGTAACCTCATTTCCAATAGCACCAGAAAGAATAAAATACTTAGAAATAAATTAAATCAGGAGGTAAAGGATATGTACACTGAAATAGAACACTGATGAAAAATCAAAGAAGCAACACACAAAAATTAAGAAATTGCACATTCATGGATTGAAAGGATTGATATTGTTAAAATGTGTATGCTAACCAAAGTGATATACAGATTCAATGCAATCGCTATCAAAATTTCATTGATATTTTTCACAGAAATAAAAAGTACTATAATTTGTATAGAACCACAAAATACCCTGAATAGTCAAAGTAATATTGAACAAAAGACCAAAACATCACATTACCTGACTTCAAAATATATTATAAAACTACAGTTCTCAAAATAGCATGTTAGTGGTACAAAAACAGAACACAAGCCACCAATGGTACAGAGTAGAGACCTCAAAAATAAATACAGCCAACTGATTTTTTTTTGACAAAGGTGCCAATAACATGCAACAAGGAAATGACATTTTCTTCAATAAAAGGTGCTGTGAAAACTGGATATTCACATGTACAATAATGAAATGATACCCATAACTTACAGAATCTACAAAAAAAAATTCAAAATGGCTTGATGTCTTAAATGTAAGACCCATAACAGTGAAACTTACTAGAAAACATAGGAATAAACCTCCATGATATTTATCTGGGTAATGATTTTTTTTGAGTATGAACCCAAAACACAGGCAACAGCAGCAAAATTAGACAAATGGGATTACGAGAAATTAAAAATCTTCTTCACAGCAAAGAAAACAACAAAGTGGAGAGAAAACCTACAGAATGGGAGACAATATTTTCAAACTGTCCATCTGAGAAACGTAACAAAAACAAGTGAGACCTAATTAAACTTAAGAGCTTCTGCACAGCAAATAAACAGACAACCTATAGAATGTGAGGAAACATTATCAAACTATGCATCTGACAAAGTCTAATATACAGAATCCATAAGAAACTTAAATCAACAAGAAAAAAAGCAACCCCATTAAAAATGGGTAAATGACAAGGACACACAGCTGAAAAGAAGACATAAAAGTGACCAATAAACATAAAAAAAAGCTTATCATTTCTAATTATCAGAGAAATGCACTTCAAGACCACAATGAGATAATATCTCACACCAGTCAGAATGGTGATTATTAAAAAGTCAAACAACAATAGATGCTGTCAAGGCTGTGGAGAAAAGGGAACACTTATATACTGTTGGTGGAAAGGTAAATTAGTTCAGCCATTGTGGAAAACGTTTGGAAATTTCTCAAAGAACTTAAAGCAGAGCTACTGTTTGACCTAGCAGTCCTATTACTGGATATATACCCAAAGAAAACTAAATCATTCTACCAAAAGGACACACACACTTGTATGTTCATTGCAGCACTATACACAATAGCAAAGACATGGAATAAATCTAGGTTCCTGTCAACAGTGAACTGAATAAAGAAAATTTGGTGCATACACCCCCATGGAATATTATGCAGCCACAAAAACAACAAAATTATGTCCCCTGCAGCAACATGGATGCAACCCTTAGAGGTCATTATTCTAAGCAAATTAACATAGGAACAGAAAACCAAATACCACGTGCTCTCATTTATAAGTGGGAGCTAAACACCAAGTACACATGGACAGAAAGAGGACAACAATAGACACTGGGACTAGCAGAAGGGAGAGGGAAGGGAGGGTGTAGGCTGAAAAACTATATATGGGATATTCTGCTCCCACTACCTGGGTGACGGGATCACCCATATCCCAAACCACAGCATCATGAAATACACCTATGTAACAGATCTGCACATGTACCCACTGAATCTAAAATAAAAGTTGAAATTTTTAATAAATAAAAATGAGGCCAGGTGTGGTGGCTCACGCCTGTAATCCCAGCACTTTGGGTGGCCTAGGCGGGCGGATCACCTGAAGTTGGGAGTTCGAAACCAGCCTGACCAGCGTGGAGAAACCTTGTCTCTACTAAAAACACAAAATTAGCTGGGCATGGTGGCGCATGCCTGTAATCCCAGCAACTCGAGAGGCTGAGGCAGGAGAATCGCCTGAACCCAATAGGTGGTGGTTGCAGTAAGCCAAGATCACGCCATTGCACTCCAGCCTGGGCAACGAGAGTGAAACTCCATCTCAAAAACAAAACAAAACAAAACAAAACAAAAAACAGGCAACACATCTGAATAGACATTTCTCAAAAGAAGACAGACAAGTGGCCAACAGGTGTATGAAAAAGTGCTCAACATTATTAATCATCAAGATAATGGGAATTAAAACCACCATGAGATATCACCTCACACCAGTTAGAGTCAGTATTATTAAATAGATAACAGGTGTTGATGAGAATAAGGAGGAAAGGAATTCTTGCACACTGTTAGTGGGAATGTAAATTAGTACAGTCATAATGGTAAATAGTTTGAAAGTTCCTCAAGAATTTAAAAATAGAACTATCATATGATCCAGGAATCCCACTACTAGATATATACCCAAACAAAATAAAATTAGTTTGTTGGAGGCATAGTTTGTGAATATTTTTTCCCATTCTGTGGGTTGTCTGTTTGCTCTATTGATAGTTTATTTTGCTGTGAAGAAATTCTTTCATTTTATTAGGTCTGACTTGTCAATTTTTGTTTTTGTTGTAATTCCTTTTGAAGACTTAGACACAAATTCTTTTCCAAGGTCAATGTCCAGAATGGTGTTTCGTAGGTGGTCTTCCCAGATTTTCATAGTTTGAGGTAATACATTTAAATCTTTATCTTGAGTTAATTTTTGTTTAAGGTGAAAGGTAGGGGTCTAGTTTCATTCTTCCACATAGGGTTAGTCAGCTGTGCTGGCAAAATCAATTTAATAGGGAGTACTTTTGCCACTTCTTATTTGTATTGAGTTTGTCATAGATCGGATGGCTTTGTGTGTGGCTTTATTTCTGGGTTCTTTATTCTGTTCCATTGGTCTATGTGTCTCTTTCTGTACCAATACCATGCTGTTTTGGTTCTGTAGCCTTATAGTATAGTGTGAAGTCAGGTAATGTGATGCCTCTGGCTTTGTTCTTTTTGCTTAGGATTGCCTTGGTTATTCGGGCTCTTTTTTGGTTCCATATGATTTTTATAATTTTTTTTCTGATTTTGCAAAAAATGTCATTGGTAGTTTAATAGGTAACTTTGGGCAGTGTGGTCATTTTAACAACATATGTTATTCCAACCCATGAGCACAGAATGAGCTTTTCCATTTGCTTATGTCATCTTTGATTTCTTTCAGCAGTATTTTGTAGTTATTCTTATGAAGATCTTTCACCTCCTTGGATTGATGTATTTCTAGGAATTTTATTTTTTTGTGGCTATTTTAATGGAGATTTCATTCTTGATTTGGTTCTCAGCTTGAACATTATTGGTAAATAGAAATGCTACTGGGTTTTATACACTGACTTTGGTATTACTGAAGTTGCTTATCAGTTCCAGGAGCCTTTGACAGAATCTTTGGGGCTTTCTAGGTGTAGAATCATGTCATCAGTGAAGAGAAATAGTTTGATTTCTTTTTTTCCTATTTGGACACCTTTTATTGCTTTATCTTGACTAAATGCTCTGGCTAGGACAGCCAGTACTGTCTTAAATAGCAGTTGTAACAGTGGGCTACTAGAGGGGGAGGGATGACAGGGAGGAAGGGGTAAAAAACTCACTGTTGGGTACTATGCTTACTAACTGGGTGATGGAATCATTCATATGCCCAACCTCAGCATCACTCAGTATTCCCATGTAGCAAACCTGTACATGCACCCCCTGAATCTAAAATAAAAGTTGAAATTATAAAAGAAAAAAAAGGGAAAAAGGAGAAATAGAGATCTCTGGCATGTAAGGACACAGTGAGACGGCGGCTGTATGAAGCCAGGAAAAGAGCCTTCTTCAGAACCTGATCCTGCAGGACCTTGATCTGTATCTTCTAGCATCCTGAGTGATGAGAAAATACCTTTATATTATTTAAGCAAAAAAAAAAGAAAAGCTTTTCTAGTGAACATTTTGCAAACTTTTGTTCTAGTGCAAGAATGCATCAGATTTCACTTAGTAATTATGTTAATTTAATACAAATTTCCCGAGTGGATTATATTTCTTTCATGTTTGGAACAAAAATGACATTTCTCAGATAACTGGGTTTCTTTTAATTCATCCTTTCATTCCATCTTATGTCAAACTTATTCAGAAGATACATGATACTTTATTTGCATTGTCATCCTCGACTCATATCAGGTTTTGATTGTTGTGTAATTAGGTTACTGAAATTGCTATATGCATCCTACTTATTCTGCTAATTTATTTAGACACACTCCTTCATACAGGAAAATAGATCTACATCTCAACATCTTTAAAGAATAAAAAAAGTTTTTTTCTTAACATTTTTTAAAAGTAGGATTTGTCTTTTTCCACCTTTAAATACTTTAAACATAACTGAACATACAGCCATAAAAAACTGAAATGTATGATGCTTTTTACTGTGATTATGAATCAGCTATATTACACATACAGGAAACACTAATGATTGTATTATTGTCAAAAGGAAAAGAATATTGAATAGGTAAACACAAAAATTCACATAATGCAAAGTCATGAAGGGACTGTGTATTTTCTTTATTTGCAATGTCACAAACTAAGAAATTCATACTTTTTCCAAGGAATTTTGGATATGAAATAGACAATCACTAGTTGAATCACAGGTCATAAATTAATAAATTATTTATATTATATATATGTTTAATATAGTTGCTGCCTTGGCATTCATTTTTAAGACTTTTGCATTCATTTTTAAGCCTAAGTTGTTTGAAACCCAGTTGTACCCTGTCACTTTGGGCCTAATGAAATGTTCCCTTTCTTGCGTGTTTTCTGTGATATAGTGCTGAATGGTCCTAATCACACTGGCTCAAAACACAATAGACTCCACAGGTGTTAACCAGGATAAAACCCATTGGTCAACACTAGAGACATGTAAATAAGTTCCCTCCTTTATGTGTGTTTTCTTTAAGCTAGCCAGTCTACAACTCCCATGGGAAAGCCTAAGAGACAATGCCCATAGACCTTAATAAAGGCATAGTTCCACAGGTTCTCTCCTCACTCCCAATTTGCTGCTTGAGCTCACTGTTGTCTCCAAACTTGTTGTCCACACCCCTAACCTCTAGAGAACCTAGGGTAATAAATTTCTTCAGTTTCACGCATTTTGGTTTTTACTTCCTTATTGTGTCTTACCTTGTCGACCCACTAAAACCTAACTTTCTCTCCTAGAGAAAGGGCACTCCTAGAAAATGACTGTCTTGGCAATGGCCACTGTCAAAAGACAGACCTCACCATCAAATTAGAAAGAATCTGTAACAGAAAAAAGTCAAAACAATTTACAATTTCCAACTAAATAATAATACAGACACTATTACCCACAGATTTTGGGGTTTTGCAAAAATTGCAATAAATTGTCTATGAAATAAGCTTGACTTGCAGGAAATTTACTGGATGGTGCTCTCAGTACCAAGACCTGTGATGGAGGGAATGAAGGAAGGAAGAAAGAACAGGCACAGCAGAGGTTGTACTGCAATTCCATGGGAAGTTGTACTCCTCGAATGTCCCTCAGAGTTGCAAATTAAATTAAAACATCTGGGGAGGCCAGGCATGGTGCCTCACACCTGTAATCCCAGCAATTTGGGAGGCTGAGGTGGGTGGGTAGATCACTTGAGCTCAGGAGTTTAAGACCAGCCTGGGCAACATGGCGAAACCCTGTCTCTACTAAAGGTACAAAACTTAGCTCAGTGTGGTGGCATGCACCTGTAGTCCCAGCTACTTGGGAGGCTGAGGTGGGAGAATTGCTTGAACCTGGGAGGTGGAGGTTGCAGTGAGCTGAGGTTGCGCTACTGTACTCCAACATGAGTGACAAACCAAGACTCTGTCTCATAAAACAAGCAAACAAACAAACAAAACCACAAGACAGTCTTGATTGCATCAAATAGTAGCTGATACTCCCAGCAACTCAGGGAATAAGTGCCTTATCTAACAGGGTGAGGAATATAGGAAGCACACTCTAGCATTTACTACTGATGGATGATAACCCAATATATTTTGGTGATGTTCACGCCTTTAGTACACTTTTGTAATAATTGTAAAAATCTAATGACCATTTATCAACTAACCAGTGTTTAAAAGTGATGCCCATTTAATGATGTTTTGAACAATATAGTAGTAAAATAGAAGAAACCATTTAAATTTCCCCAAAGAGGTGAATATAAAAGTAAATTACACTATCAATACAATATAGGGCAAGATTCATATGTTAAATACAATAGGAATATCACTTTTCAAAACTAATACAATGTTTAAAAACACGTAGAACTTGTTGGGTGTGGTGGGGCATGCCTGTGGTCCCAGTTACTCTGGATGCTGAGGTGGGAGGATCATTTTAGACCTCCCACAGGAGGGAAGTTTGCAGGTTGTCAAAGCTGCAGTGAGCTGACATCGCTCCACTGCACTCCAGCCTGGGCAACAGAGTAAGACCCATGTCAAATAAATAAGTACGTATGTAAGTAAGACATGTCAAAGTGTTAACAATAATAAATTTTTCTTTTTTTTCTTTTTTCAATGAAGGCTTTTCTTAAAAATTGTTTTGGTTCTGTGATTTGGATTCAAACTAAGTGAAGGATTTTTACATTCTCTGTATATTTCCATTTTTTTTTATGTCAATGAGCATGTGTTATTTTGATAAACAGGTAACTTTTTCAATTGATCAATAATGACTTTGAGGAAAGCTCAACAGACAAATGTAGGAATCATGACATTATTTGATGTTGGACTTCAGTGCAATTAAGGATAGTCATGTTTTAGATTCTTCCGGATGATTTTGCAAGCTTGTATTTCTTGGCATTGGTTTATCTTGTCCCTGGGCATTCTGTTGTTATTTTTAGCATGATTGTTTTGACCCACAGGTTGCATACTATTTCTGCTGAGTCAAGACTACACTCTCCTGAACAGCGTTATACTAGTATATGGATGACTTTTGTTGATAGCAGCTATTTTTCGACTGTCCAGCTGTTTCACTGCACTTTTGAGGCCTTTATCCAGACATCTTTGAGTGTTTTTTGTTATTTTGCTTTTTAACCTCAGATATCAATATAATCAGAGAATCATAATGTTATGTAAGAATCTACTCAAACTCTACTCTTGAGGTTTTTCTTGCCCAAGTACAGTAAACTGTAGAACATTTCTTTAAAAAACGGAGACATATAAAGCTCTGGGATATGAGAATTATTTTTAGATGAACGGTACTGGGAAGGAGAGAAAAAGAAGAGAATATAAGTGGAAGGAGATGAAGAGAGAGAAGCAAAATAGAATGGTGAGGAAAAATAGAAACCTGATTTCCAGTTAGTACTTCTGTCCTCATTCCATTAGCAACAGAAATAGCCTCTTGTCACAGCATCTTGTCTGACTGCAAGGCTAACACCATTTCCTAGAGGCATGGAGGAGGGCTGTGCTGCTTTGATTCTGGCACAAGGACATCTGTGTTCTGAACCTACGTCTTAATATGGTGAACCATCTGGTTCAGATATCTGATATCTAAAAACTGTGTTTTGCGTTTAGCTGCATTTTTTGTGTGCTAAGTTCTCTAGTCTGCAGCCCAAATAGTGGTAGGTAGATGCGTGTATATGAAAAAGTTGATTCTATGATTGTTCTATAATTGTGCAAATGTTGATATGTTTAGCAGTCCCAACTTGTTTAGTATTTCTGAAAGCACACCAGTGTCTGTTACCTACTTTAAGCATTTCCTTATAAGTTTTTTATCTACCACAATCATGAAGTTAATGCCATATTTTATTAAATGACTTAATATGACTAAACAATATCTACTGCTACATAGTATTTATTATTTTTACCATCACAACTAGGTAACACAGGCAACAAGTTTCTCTGTAATAAGAAAGATAAGTGGAATTTATCCACTGCATACTTAAAAAACAAGTAGGAAAAGAGACTCACAAGAAAAATGTTAATCTAAACTTAAAATCTTAAATCCTCATAATTTCACAAAATCCATATATTAAAATTACTAGATTTCTCTTGAACACCAGTAGTATGTCTAGGGTTGTTCAAAATAGCTTGCATATTATTCTAAATGTAAATGTGTCATTGAGAGACTTTGAAGAAAGGATGTTGTTATTGTCCTTTGTATACAAAGTTAAATATTAGTTAGAATTTTAATGTGAACAACTCAATCTCAAAGGCAATAAATTGTGAATCTTACTACTGTAGAACAATATCTGATATCTGTGATTATCTTGAGAGGTGTGCATGGTAGCATTTCAATAGTCTTGAGCATATGTTTTTTGATTGTGCTTTTATATACACAAGGCATCTATGTAGATTGGTCTGCTGGGCTCATACCAGGTAGGCAGAAGGTCTGTGTTAGGATGTGGTGGTGGTATTACTAGTCATTATTCAAGAAAGTGGCAGAGAAAAATAGATGAAAAAGTTAAGTTTAATATTTGTTTTATAGATGGATGAGAATATATCTACAACAAAGTCACTAATCATTTTGGCCACTTTTGCCATGTTGGCTTCACAGAACTGTGAGTGCTTTGACTGGAAATTTTGCTCCAGTATGAATAGCTTAAATCTAACCATAAGATTAATCTGTCCAATTTGTGCAGTAATGGAAGTGTCAGTTTGGCAGTTCTTTTGATTCAAGTTCAATTTAGTTGTTTTCTCTCCCTTATTTCCCACTCTCCTATACTCTATTGTCTAGACTAAGCACTGCTCATCTGAGATAGATATAAGAAGTGGAGATGAACAAAGAATGGTGTTGAAGAAAATGCAAATTTATACTTTGATGTCATGAAAATATATTATCCCACAGAATAGTATGAACTGACAAAAGGAAACAGTATTAAGCAGTAAATGGATGTATATCAAAGTGAAACTAGAAAGAGACAAAGGAAATCTCATTGCCAAAAAAGAGCAAATAAACAATATTTTGAAATAACAGCATCGAAACACCATCGCATTTTTTAAATGGGTTAAGACCAGGGTTAAATAATCCTTAAAGAACTTAGTGATGAACTTAATTAGGGCTTATTAAATGTGAGCTATTAATATTATCGTATGTCAAATAATGTGTCATAAATCAAGCAGATATTTTCATTAATCTTAATTTTTTTATATCTAGGCATGCTTATGTGAGAACATGTTTTTCCTGTTAGAATTTTAAATAATTTTGATGCATCACCTCATTTTATCAGTCTAATGTCAAAAGTTGAATTAACATGTCCCTAAAAATGAGTATTTTTTAATGTGTCTAGTATTATCTTTTATGTAGGGGCTTTATCACATAAATACAGGGTTGCAGCTCTTAAATATCTTAAGATGATAAACATAATAGGCTTGTTTTAAAAAGCATTAAGTGATACATAGTCTGACATTTTTAAATGAAAACAGAACCCCTCACTTATATGGATTACTTTAGTAAAATACAAATAAATTTCCATTTGTTAGCTATAGAGAACATATGTGGTCAACATTTCTATTCATGTTGGGTTATAGGCTACTATAGAAAGAACATGAAATTCAAGTACTGAAACCACTAAGTGGCTAGCAGATTTGCAAATATTTTGGGGCTTTTAAAATTTTAAGTTTTATATACAGTCATTTTTTTTTAACTTTAAAGAACAGATTTATTTGGATAAAACAAAAAACCCACAACCCAAAAGATGGGCTTTTACATCTCAAGACATCTCCCAAGTAATAAGTCTACAGATGACAAATCATTTTCATAGAAAATATTTTTGAACAAATTTTACATGTGTATTCAGGAACGGGACATTAATCAATCCCTATTTCTATTTTAACAGAGGGCAAGGTAGGGGAGAGGGAGAAACAGTTTTGGATACAACTATTTGGAAGGAAAGTAGACACGAAGAGGGCAAACCCTAGCTTTTCATTATCTACAATAAATGGTTTTGTTTTTCTTTAAAATAAACCTTTTATAATCTGTAGTATCTCTTTAAAAGACCACTTCTTAGCTACTAGCCAATCCACACCAATTATTTAAATTCACTTGGTACACACCTTTGTCCACTCAGTAAATTATATTCATTATGCCCACTGCTGCAGCATGCATAAAACAACACCCCTGCATGGCTGACCAGGGCCTAATCTAGGACTGATGGGAGAAGGGTCTGCAAACCAAGATCACGGTGTCATTTCTCTGCTAATACTGTTTACCAAGCTGATCCCTACAAAAATGCACATAAAAGCAGGCAAATTTAGCTACTCTGTTGCAAGAGCTCAGACACAGAGCAGCAATCTCCAACAAGTGGTGGGGGAAAAGTAGCTCCAGGTCATCCATCTGAGGAAGGAACTGCAAGGAAAGATGAAAATAAAGTAGATGGGATGAATGTCCCAAAAGACCAAACTGGGAACTCTAGCTGTGGTCCAGGAGATGGAGGGAACAAAGACTACTGGAAGAAGTCAGATAGGGAAGATGGCAAAAAGGATCCAGACTCCAGATCTGCACCTAAGCCAAAGAAACCTGAGTAAAATCCAGCTTCTAAGTTCAGTTCTGCAAGCAAGTATGCTGCTCTCTCCATTGATGGTGAAGATAAAAACGAGGGAGAAGATTATGTCGAATAGACATCGACATCCTGTGCTTTCTCCTAGTTTCTCTCCACCCTGGAACATTTGAAAGCAAATCAAATCTCTATCCAAAAAAGACAAAATAAAACTCACTGTCTCCTGGAGACCTTTCTTACCTTTTTTTTTTTTTTTTTTTTTTTTTTTTTT
>NW_016820473.1:159764-160888 GCF_001698545.2 Rhinopithecus bieti | reverse complement strand
GTTCAATAGAAGCCACCAAAATGAATAAAAACAAACTTCTAATTTTTTATGTCTCTAATTTTAATCTTACCTTATTTTAGAATATCAGTTAAAAGAGTTGTTTTTCATTTTTTTTAGGCTGAATAAATGCTTGGCTGATTCAATTATAAAATGTAAAACGGACATTTGTTGAACACATATACATTCATTTATTAAACTTTTACTGATTACTAGCTAGTGGTTTTTATTGTCCAGCTTCTGGGGCATCTGGATGAAAATCATCATGATCCTCCAGAAATTCCAATCTTTGGGAATCAGAATATGCAGAAACAACCTTTACAAGAAATATTATGAAAGATGTTCATCATCAGGTCATTGGCAGAGTGACAGATTTTATAAACATAGAACCCTCCAATTTTTGAGATTTAGTTGGTGAAATGAGAAATAAACATAAGAAAGTTAAATAACAATGTAAGTTTCAATACAGTAAATATAAGCTGAATACTTTGTCTAGTAGACTGCAGAAGTTCAGAAGGTGCAATCCTTTTCATTTTTGAAAGTTAGTGGTAGACATGGTAAGAAAAAAGTGAAACTTGACAAGGTAAAGGGTGAGGAGGTAATTCAAACTAAGACAGCACACTCTGTCTCTAAGGCAGGGTGAACTTGTGTCTAACTATGATCTACCCATGCAGATTTTTCTTTGCTGCAGTAAATGTTTGTGGCAGGTTTTCCACCAAAACTGTGTGCTAGTCATAATGGTGGAGGAAATTTAGCAATACTGTGGGAATCAGAGAGTTTCCTATCTGGTGCACTGGTTGACATTACTATGTGTGTGACATTTCCACAAGAAACCAAATGTAATTTCTTGATCCCTGAGATATTGAATGTACCTATGTCACTTACAGGATTGTTATATCCCTGAAATTAAATAATAGACTTGAAAATGTTTTATACTTTTAAAGGTATATTCATTTTTTAAATAAGAAACTTTGGGCCATATTAATATCATTACATAATCACAAAAACATAACCTTCCTCTGCCCCACTGGGCCACATCTTATTTAATCTCTTTCTCTCTTGCTCTGTAATTGTGAACATGTGAGTATCATCATTATACTAAAAAAAAAAAAAAAAAAAAAAAAAAA
>NW_016820473.1:152982-159536 GCF_001698545.2 Rhinopithecus bieti | reverse complement strand
AAAAAAAAAAGAAAACATTTTCTTTTATACTGTGATTTTCCAAGATGAAGCGTTTCTACATTAATGAGAGTTGGGAGCAAAAATTTCATTTAAAAATATAGCTTGTTGCGAATTCTAAGATATCCTTTAAAGTCCCTAGTATTTTATGCATTTTACTGATATAGAATAAATGTTAAGATGTATAGTAAAAGGCTAATTATTAGCAAAGTTAAAACACAACCTGAATTCTGGAATCTCACTTCAATCTTTTTTCTAAGTGTATAGAGCAATGTTTGTGTTTTAAATGTTTATAACGTTTGAAAAAGAAAAAGTACTATCACTGAAAACCACTTGTAATTGCACATAACTATTTACTTTAGCTAATCAGAAGCATTAGTTCCACTGTGGGGAAAATTAACATTCGTAAGATTCATAAAAGATTCTGTTGGTGTATCATATCTCTAGAAAGGGGAAGCCTACTTTGTAACTCTTTTATGCACAAATTAAATAGTTAGACAGCTACAAATTTAACTTCTATTAGATTGTATTGTGCTTGTTTATTTTCCATTGTATTACATATTTTTCCAGATACTTTCATTTCTCTTACATAATTAAAAAGAGACATCTATTTGTTGTCCACTATAACCACCCAACTCTTTAGACTAATTTGTGATATCAAGTGCTTTACTAGTTTAATTTGTCTATAACTAGCACAAAACTTTAAACAATTAAATTGTATGTGTTTGAAATTCATTAATTTGGGACTTATTGATAGTGCTTAGAATAATATTTATCATGAATAAATAATTACTAAATATTATTTTCCTGGTGTTTTTACATCTAAGGTGTATAATAATACCCAATGTGGAAATTCAATTGCAAAATTTGACATCTGTGACAAAATTAGCCGCAAAGGATGTGTCTACCATGATGATTTCCAATTGCTGCTAAGATTATAGATTTATCACTTTATAGATGTCAGCCTGATTCCATGTGTTAAGCTGTATACTGAAGATTATTCAAGTAAGATATGTATAATCTACTTTTGCGGCTGATTTCCTAACCTTGCGTGACTGAGCTTATTGGAAGGAGAGAAGTTTAGTAAAACACATTCCAATTGAACTGAGGTGATAGATTCAAACATAAAATATCTTAAAATGTAATTTTATTAGTTCCATTTAAACCAACAAATACAGATTTTTATTTACTTATTTTTTCGCACATGACCAAAAGATCAGTTTTGAGGTATTTACAAAATAATTGCTAATTAACATATGAATTGGATGCCTGGAGACTAGAGCAAGAGAACGTTGGGGACTAATCCATTAAAATAAGACCAAATAAACTCTTTTATATAGTTCTAGGATTTAAGCAGGCTGTAATGACATCAGAGCACTTTTTTCTCTGATATATTTAAAATTTATTGGTATAGCTTCAGTAGAAGCAATTTATTTGGAAAATGGTGTTTACAGAACTGGTTATAGTCTAATTACAATTATCTAAATAAGATGTGTGACATTCTTACATAAATGGTTTCATGAAAGAAAAATCAAAACTTCTTCAATAATAATGGATAAAGATGATTGCAACATATTCAATAAAAATCTAAAGCACTTTATATTTTATATTCATTAATGTTCATGTATATTGGTTCATGCAAATTGTAAGAGTAAATATAGAACTAAGAATTAGGACATCATTAGGGTTCTTTTTTAAGCTTCTTAATAATTTTTAAGGCAACATACCTTTGTTTCTACCCTTTATGTTACCTAAATTCGTGGAGTTTGCTTATTTGTATTGCATAGTTTCTTGAATTAAAAGTTTTTGTAAATTTTATTACTCTCTCAGAGTTTTGTTGTAGCCTATGAGTAAAAGTTGTAAAATCAACGGTCAAGATATGTTCTCTAACTTGTTTGCAGCATATGTTTACATGTGATTTTTATTATGAATAATAAGTCTTAAAGCTAATAAAAAAGAGCCTCCTACAGTATTATGAATTTATTCACACTTTAAGGAGCTATGAATACCAATGAAAAATCTGCTTTTAGCCATTAGGATTTTTTATAAACAAAGGTGAGAATTTTTAAATAGACCAAATATTTCCAGTAGAAACAATCCATGTGTGCTTCATTAATGACTTATTCCATGTAATATATATTAGATACACATATGTGTGTATGTGTGTGTGTGTATGGTAATATATACTCTCCTTTTGGAGTCTAATTTTATAATCACTGTGGTTTACTCTAGTCCCTTTGTGTTTTCCTATATAAAGTAAAAAAAAAAACACACAATATAAAGCAAAGTCTATCATGTTTCCCTGGCAAATGATTCCAGGTAGTTTTTTAGAAGCTTTTGTAGAAACTTGTGAATAACACAGCAAACACGAAACAAAAATATTGATCTGAAAGGATAGAACCTTGAGCTATATTCTCAATGAGTAATAAGACAAGCCAAGTAGAACTTACTGACTGTGGAAGTCATTCATCAGCTGCAAGGAGCAACTTTAAAAAGCATAGATATTAACAAAGAAAAGACCTCCCAGTATATAGAAAAGGAGCAGGGGAGGGTAGGGAGGCAGTTCCATATGTATCCCTGGGAGAATATATTCAATGATTCCTTCATGAAATATAATAGCATTAGGTCTTTCCCTGTGACCTTAGGCATTGTGTTCTAATAATATAGCCTCAGAAATGTAAAATTAATTTAAGTGACTCCAGTAGAAAAGCCAACCGTGTTGTTTCCTCTGCACTGATATGTAGATTTGCCTAGACATTAAAAAAATTCTGAGTCAAGATTATTATATAAGTTATGATACATTTTACTTTGAAATGATACCTTCTACGTTATAATAAGCATTTTTCATATTTAGTAATATATAGCACATAACCATACTTTATATTTTATTTAACATTTAGCTAATCTATGATGGTACTAAGGATTAAACTCCTAGAAGCGTTAAGAAGGCTAAGTATATTCCCTTATAAAATATCAAACTAGAATGTAATGTTTGTATTCATCACTTTATGAAAATTATTTACATTCTGTACTAACCATCTAAAATATAATATTGTAAAAGATGATCCTTGCAGGAAATGTATTGACTTTGGAGTTTGGAAGCAAATAAATTATTTGGAGGATACCCATTAACCTCAGTTTTCAAAATGCATGGCTTTAGATGCTTAATAAGATGAAAAATTTAAAATCTTGTGCAGGTAGAAATTTCACTCAAGGGAAGATAGCACATAGGTCACCCAAACAAGTTATCCCAGAAAAGGTCCATCAAAGTGGTGATAATGTGGAATCCTACTACTCTATTTCAAAGTTTCATTTCCCTGAAAACTCAAGAAGTATTCATATTGAATAAAGTATCCAATTATAGTAAATTTGGACCAAAATAAAAATAAGGCAAAACAAAAGCATGTGTTCTGCTTCGAACTAGTGAATCTTTTTAAGGACAGGAAGCAGTATGCAATCCTGAAGTTTGGTTCCATGACAGCTGGTAATCGACATAAGCTAGCAGTCCCACTTGGGCTTGCGTTAAACTTATTCCTTTGATACTGAGCTGAATTTTAAGACTCCACGCCAGCTGCTCTTTCAGAAACATGCATTCATACAACATTTTTGCCTTGAGCTTAGCTAATTGTGCATGTCATGTGATGCAAAAACAGATTGAAAATCCTTTTTTGGAATGATGCCCTGGTGGCACACCAATAAATGGTAAACTCCTGTTGGTGTTTGGCACATGAAAACTTATTTTATAGCCAGAATATGTTTTTAATATAAGTTACAGGTTTAGGATAAAATGATTACACTGAAGTTTTTGGTCATTTATTAATTTTATTGCCAAGAGTGGCACAAAATTAATGTATTAATACACCCACTTACCTTTTTACTCCCAATTTAACTGAAGGAAGGAAGCAAAATACTTAGTTTTATCCAGAAGCTTTGTGGCATCAACACTTCTGATCAAAATCTGAAATAAAACCCCTTGGTTCTTGTATTAATAAGCTACATATTGTCCCCTGATTGACAAAGGAAAGAATAAAATTGCTTCCTTGAGGAGAAATGACTACTTTCAATTCTGGTTTATATTATTACTTTTTTTCCTTTCTCAAAATGATGACAAGAGTTTAAGTTCTGAGATTATAGTTCCTAAACTTGGTTCTTGTCATCAAAGAGGAAATAATTTGTAAGTTGTGACTCTTTTGAATCTTTCTCTTTTAAATTTATCTTCCCCTTTTGAGGTAAATATAACCACATTACATGTTTTCTTTTAAATTTTCTTGAACAAGTGAAATGGTCGTTCCCAACAATGAGTTATTAAGATTATAGGAAAAAAAGCAATACTAATTTTGGAACATTTTAAAGAATTAACTTCTGATATAACTTGCTGAATGTAATGAGTGACATAAAAAAGTGAAGATTATGTAATCTCTTTTGAGTTCATTTCAGTATAAACTTAACATTCATATTAAAATAGACAAGACTAAGATACTAGACTATGTTTTCATTGGCATAATGAAGGAGACACTGAGTCATCATAGTTTATTGCACCATTATATTCTTATCCTTTTAGGAAATTATAGCAGAAAATTTAAGAAATACACTTTCCTTATATCTTTTTTTCCAGTAACTATTTAATTTGGAACTAAATATACCAGTTTAAAGCATGCTTGTATGCTTATGACTTAGGCTAGTATTAGAAACACTAATCATCATTCTCAAGGTGACCAGTGGGTTTAATTAGAACTAGATGGGGAATATCATCACCATGAGAGAAAATGCATTCAATGATTTTCTATTTGAAAGCAGAAGTTATGTACCGTTTCTTAACATCAAAACTCTAGATGTTAATATCAATATTAACTTCTGAGTAATAGCATAGCATATAAGTGAAGTATACAACTATAGAATCAGATAGCTTTGAGTCAAATCCAGTCAATTTATTTTTAATTGGGCAAATTATTTTGTATCTTTGGGCTTCAGGCTTCTCATCAGCAGGATATGGGTAAAGTACCTACATCAGAGGATTGTGGTCATGATTGAATGGTGTGATACATGTAACATGCTTCCTGAGAGTTAATGGCCTAGAGGGGATAATAAACTTGCAAATAGTAATTTGGGGAATAATATGTAGTAAGATAAAGATGTTCATGGAAGAATGGAGAAAAAATTCTCAAAAAACTAAAAACTTAGACTGGAAGTCTCTAGAGGAAATAATACTTGACCCAAGACTTCCTAAAAAATCCTCATTGTCATAACTGCCCAAGAAAAATTTATGAAAAGTTGATAGCATGAGAAAGGTACTAAGGTGTCAGAGAATGAGTGTGCAAATAAATTACTATAATACAAGGCATAAAGTATAATATAAGTATAGAAAGTGCCATGGCTTATAGAAGAAATGTACATTATAGAAGACACTATGGCTAATAGAAGAAATGTACATTATAGAAAATGCTATGGCCAATAGAAGAAATGTACATTATAGAAAATGTTATGGCTAATAGAAAAAAATGTACATTATTTCAAAGTCAGGCATTTAAGACAGGCTTTTTGGGAGCAGCCTTATTTGGGCTGTGTATAGTAAAGAGTGGGTGATTGGCTCCAGGCAAGATGGCCGAATAGGAACAGCTCCAGGCTCCAGCTCCCAGCGTGAGCGACACAGAAGACAGGTGATTTCTGCATTTTCAACTGAGGTACTGGGTTTATCTTGCTAGGGAGTGCCGGACAATCTGTGCTGGTCAGCTGTTGCAGCCCGACCAGTGAGAGCTGAAGCAGGGCGAGGCATCGCCTCACCTGGGAAGCACAAGGAGGAAGGGAATCCCTTTTCTTAGCCAGGGGAACTGAGACACACAACAGCTGGAAAATCGGGTAACTCCCACCCCAATACTGCGCTTTAAGCAAACGCGCACACCAGGAGATTATATCCCACACATGGCCGGGAGGGTCCCATGCTCATGGAGCCTTCCTCATTGCTAGCACAGCTGTCTGCGATCTAACTGCAAGGTAGCAGCGAGGCAGGGGGAGGTGCACCCGCCATTGCTGAGGCTTAAGTAGGTAAACAAAGCCCTGAGAAGATAGAAGTGGCTGGAGCTCACAGCAGCTCAAGGAGGTCTGCCAGTCTCTGGAGACTCCACCTCTGGGGACAGGGCACAGCTAAACAACAACAACAACAAAAAGCAGCAGAAACCTCTGCAGACGCAAACGACTCTGTCTGACAGCTTTGAAGAGAGCAGTGGATCTCCCAACACGGAGGTTGAGATCTGAGAATGGACAGACTGCCTGCTCAAGTGGGTCCCTCACCCCTGAGTAGCCTAACTGGGAGACATCCTCCACTAGGGGCAGACTGACACCCCACACCTCACACGGTGGAGTACACACCTGACAGGAAGCTTCCAAAGCAAGAATCAGACAGGTACACTCACTATTCAGCAGTGTTCTATCTTCTGCAGCCTCTGCTGCTGACACCTAGGCAAACAGGATCTGGAGTGGACCTCAAGCAATCTCCAACAGAACTACAGCTGAGGGTCCTGACTGTTAGAAGGAAAACTAACAAACAGGAAGGACACCCA
>NW_016820473.1:137953-149529 GCF_001698545.2 Rhinopithecus bieti | reverse complement strand
GCACTATTCACAATAGCAAAGACTTGGAATCAACCCAAATGTCCATCTGTGACAGACTGGATTAAGAAAATGTGGCACATATACACCATGGAATACTATGCAGCCATAAAAAAGGATGAGTTTGTATCCTTTGTAGGGACATGGATGCAGCTGGAAACCATCATTCTCAGCAAACTATCGCAAGAACAGAAAACCAAACACCACATGTTCTCACTCATATGTGGGAACTGAACAGTGAGATCACTTGGACTCGGGAAGGGGAATATCACACACTGGGGCCTATCGTGGGGGGTGGGGGAGGGATTGCATTGGGAGTTATACCTGATGTAAATGACGAGTTGATGGGTGCTGACGAGTTGATGGGTGCTGACGAGTTGATGGGTGTAGCACACCAACATGGCACAAGTATACATATGTAACAAACCTACACGTCATGCACATGTACCCTAGAACTTAAAGTATAATAAAAAAATGTAAATATTTAAGACATTTTTAACTAATGAAGTGAACACAGTAAATGCTATCTCCTCACTTTTTATATGTTAGATAATAATTCTTGAAAGAAAAAGTAAGTTAAATGAGAACAATGATTTGATCTAAATGAACAGTCATACTTCACAGAGCCTTTCTTCTGTGACTCCTAGGGTGAAATCAATTTCTTTGGGAGCAATCATCTAAAAATAAATTCTTGTTTCTGATGTTGGTGCTGATGCATCTCCCGGAAATTTTTATCTTTTGGTTTTCATGTTTTCAGTGATCTACTACATGTTGGATGACAAATTCAACAAATATTTTTTGAGGAAATTCTGCTTCCTACCAAGATGTAGTCATGGAACTTGTTTTATCATCACACTTGAAACAGCTAATAAACCAGCCATAATATTAAAAAAAAAAAAAATGGGTGATTTTAAAATGGTCATGCTTACTAGTCCTTTTATTAATTTTTTAATGGTTCTTAATGGCTGGGAATTTAAAATGCCTTACCCTTTTACATGCCACTTTAAGAAAACTTGTATTTCTTACAAATTTTGCCTTTATTTTTGAATAGGCAATGTATGCAATTGCTATAAATGTTAAAAGTTAGGAGAAAATATACAATGAAAAGTATAGTTTTCTCATTTTCTGTTTCCCAACCATTGTAAATTTTCTGTGTATTCTTTTGCAAGTATTCTATATGTTTCAGTCATATATATTCATTAATTTTTAAATTTTGTTCACAAACACATATATGCACATGTGTGTACACACACATATATGCTGTTCTGCATTTTTTCACTCAACAATATATCTTATAACAGTGCACTCAAGATTGCATTTTTATTGTATTAACTGCTCAGTATTTCATTGTGTGAATGTGCTATAGTTTAGCTACAACAACTCCACTTATGGACCTCTAATGCATTTCCATTTTTATAGACATTTAATCCATTTTCATTTTTAATTGTTGTAAGTTGGAATATTGGCTTTTATTACATGTACAACCTATGACTTGGGAATATAATGACATATATTAAAATATTTCAAATAGTGAGCCATCCTGAGATTTCTGAAAAAAATTCTAATTTCATTTGTGATTTGGTTGATGGATTCTATGGACTAATATTTGTAAGGTTCTTGTACACATATCATGAATGGTATTTTGCTGTGATTTTACCCATGACTATTTTTTGGAACAGTGCATATTAGCATTATTAATAAAAACTTTCCTTTTTATTCCCCAATGTTTGGAACAGTTTATATGGATTAAAGCCATGAGTTTCTTTTTTTTTTTTTTGAGACGGAGTCTCGCTCTGCCGCCCAGGCTGGAGTGCAGTGGCCGGCCATGAGTTTCTTAAAGGAGTATTTTAGAATTCCTCTGTGAATGCGTTTGTGCCTAGTAGAATTGCTT
This sequence comes from Rhinopithecus bieti, assembly GCF_001698545.2. Taxonomy (NCBI): domain Eukaryota; kingdom Metazoa; phylum Chordata; class Mammalia; order Primates; family Cercopithecidae; genus Rhinopithecus; species Rhinopithecus bieti. The sequence goes on along the minus strand of NW_016820473.1, from coordinate 147,641 downwards.
TTTGGAGAGAAAGTAGGATGTTTTCACAATTTTCTCCTTGAATTAAAAAATAAATAAGGTATTTGTCTCATATCTTGTTACTCACAAGCCAGGACAGTTTGTTGTTCACCTCTCGGCATGTACTCTATTTTGGGGAGAGCTGCATACTCTCAGAGCTGCAATTGAATGAAGATGGATACTCTTGATGGGATTCCACTGATTCACCAATGTTCATTGCAATCGATAGCTCTTCCTAATTTTTCTGTGTAGGCGTTAGAGATATTTTTTAGTTTCAGAAGAAATGAGTTCTGTGTTTCTATGTATTTTCTTCTGCCTTGCTTTTGGGTGTAGTTTTAAGAATGAAGAATTAGAATATCTTCTCTCTGAAATATTTTTCCCAGAACATATTGATTCTGTCTAACTGAAACTTTTTAGCCTTTGACCAAAATCTCCTAATTTATCCTATTCCTATAGCAACAACCACTCTATCCTCTGCTTCTATGAATTTGACTTTCTCAGATTCTACATATGCAAATATGTGGTATTTGCCTTTCGGTACCTGACTTATTTCACCTAACATAATGTCCTACAGTTTCATTCATTGTGTTACAAATGATAGGATTTCCTTGTTTTAAAAGGCTGAATAGCATTTCATTGTCTATGTATACCAACTTTTCTTTATTCATCCATCCAATGATGGACACTTAGATTGGTTCCATATCTTGGATATTGTGAATAATACTGCAGTGAACTTGGGAGTGCAGATGTCTCTTTGACATATTGATTTAATTTCCTTTGAATATATATCCAGAAATTGAATTGCTGGACCATATGGCAGTTCTATTTTAAATTTTTGAAAACCTTCATTGAAGAAAAAACTTCTTCAATATCTGTACCAATTTACATCCCCATGAACAATATATAGGGTTTCCATTTTCTCCACATTATTTCCAACATATGTATTTTCATAGTAGCCATCCAAACAAGTATAAGGTAATATCTCTTTGTTTTTTTGATTTGCACTCCCTTAATGATTAATGATGTTGAAAAATTTTTACATATCTATTGACAATTTATATGACATCTTTAGACAAATGTCTATTCATGTTCTTTCCTCATTTTTAAATTGGGTTATTTTGGGGTTTCTTGTTAATAATTTGTGTAGTTTGTCATATATTATAGTATTAACCTATAATAGATACATGATTTGCAAATATATTCTCCCATTCCATAGGTTGGCTTTTGATTCTGCTGATTCTTTCTTTTGTTGTACAGAAACATTTCAGTTTGATATAGTCCCACTTGTTTATTTTTTCCTGTATTTTAGTGTCATATCCGAAAAATTATTGCCAAGACCAATGTCAGTTTTCCTCATGTTTTTATCTTAGGGTTTCATAGTTCCAAGGCTTAAGTGTTTACTCAATTTCATGTTGATTTTTGTGAATGATGTAAAATAAAGATACAATTTTATTTTTGCAAATTGATACAATATTCAATTTCTCCAGCACTATTTATTGAAGAGGCTATCTTTTCCTCATTGTGTATTGTTGGTACCCTTGTCAAAGACCAATTGACTACCCATGCATGGGCTTATTTCTGGGCTTTCTATTCTGTTTCATTTATCTGTCTGTTTTTATGGTAGTACCATGCTGCTTTAATTCCTATAGCTTTGAGGTATATTTTGAAATAAGGAAGTATGATGTATCCAGCATCTTTGTCCACTTTTCTCAAGATTACTTTAGCTATTTCTGTCATTTGTGGGTCTATACAAAATTTAGAATTGTCTTTTCTATTTCTGTAAAATATATCATTGGAATTTGATAGAAATTGCATGGAATCTGTGATCTCTTTTGATAGTACAGACATTTTGACAATATGAAGTCTTCTGATCCATGAATACTGACTGAATAACTTTCCATTTATTTTTATAGTTTTCAGTGTACAGATTTTTCATTTCATTGTTTAAATTTACTCATAAGTAATTTTTTAAATGCTGTTATACATGGGACTATTTTCTTCATTAACTTTTGAATAGTTCTTTGATCATGGATAGAAATGCTATTGATTTTTGTATGTTGATTTTGTATCCTGCAGCTTTACTGAATTTGTTAATTATTTATAATGGTGCATTTTTTTGTGGAATTTTAGAGTTTCTGATCATGTCATCTTATCTGCAAACACAGGTAATTTTACTTATTTCTTTCTTATTTGGATGCCTTTAACCTCTTTCTCTTGCCATGACTTCTGACACTATGTTGTAAAGATGTAGTAAGAGTGAGTTGCATCATCATTTTACCACAGGGATAAATTCTACTTGATCATGGTGAATAATTATTTTTATGTACTGTTGATTTTGAATTTGGTTTGTAGTATTTCATTGAGGATTTTTGCATCTATGTTCAGGGATACTGACCCGTAATTCTCTTTTCTTGTGGTTTTCTTGTCCTTTTTTCTTTTCTTTTGTTTTTAATCAGGATAATGCTGGTCTACTAAAATGAGTTTGGAGAGTATTCTTTCCTCTTCAATTTTTCAAAAAGTTTGAGAATTATGGGCATTAATTATTCCTTAAATATTTGGTAATATTCATAGATGAAGCCATGAAGTCTTGGACTTTAATGAGAGATTTTGTTTACAGATTCAATCGGCTTATTTGTTATTGGTCTGTTCAGATTTTCTATTTCTTCATTATTCAGTCTTGGTAGGTTGTGCATTTCTAGAAATGTGTTCCTTTCTTCTAGGTTTCTCAGTTTGTTGGACTATAATTATTTCAAGTAGTGTTTTATGATCCCTTGTATTTTTATGCTATCAGCTGTAATGTTCCCTCTTTTATTTCTAATTTTATTTATTTGAATCCTCTCTCTTATTTTCTTAGTCTGGGTAAAAGTTGGTCAATTTTGTTGGTTTTTTACAAAAACAGAACTCTTTATTGCATTGATCTCAGTTTTTTCTGGTCTCTTCCACATTTATTTCTGATCTGATGTTTGTGGTTTTCTTCCTTTTTGCTTAGTTTTTTTATTGTTTTGAAATATAAAGTTAGTTTGTGTCTTTGAGATCTTTATTTTTTCTTTACATAGGTATTATCACCATAATTTTCCTTATTATTATGGATTCTGGTGCATCCCATAAGTTTTGGAATGTTATGTTTTCATTTTCCTTTGTATCCAGGTATTTTTAAATTTCCTTTTACTTTATTTGTTGGTCCATTGGTTATTTAGTAGTGTGCTTTTAATTTTCACAAATCTGATTTTTCCATTTCCACCTGTTATTGGTTTCCAGAAAACTGCATATTGTCTGTCCTACTAACATTGTAATCAGAAAAGTGGCTTAATATACTTTCATTTGTCCTAAATTTGAGACTTTGTGTTATCTGTCTTGGATAATGTTCCATGTATAATTAAGAATAATCTGTATTCTACTGCTGTTGCATAGAATGTTCTGTATATATCTGTTAAATCCATTTGGTCTAAAGTGTAGCTCATGTCTACTGTTTCCTTATTAATTTTCCATCTGAATAATCTGTGCATGGCTGAAAATGAGGTATTGAAATCCCCTATTATTATGATATTCTTGTCTATTGCCACCTTCTGATCAGTTAATGTATGCATCATATATTAAGATACTCTGATATCAGGTGCATATACACTTACAATTGTTATAGCCTCATCATGACTTGACTTCTTTATCATTATATAATGATCTCAGTCTCTTTTTACAATTTTAGACTTAAAGTCACTTCTATCCAGTATAAGTATAGGTATCCCTTCTCGCTTTTGGTTTTTATTTGCATAGAATGTCTTTTTCCATCCCTTCAGTATTAGTTTATGTATTTCCCTAAGGCTGAAGTATTTCTCTTGTAGGCACCATATTGTAAGTTTTTATTTTATTTATCCATTCAGGACTCTACAGTTCAGTTCTCCTGGTAGTCCTGCACCAATATGGTTCTTCCCTCCCCTTTTCTTACTTTAAGTTCTCAATATTTGCAGAATATGATGAGAATACAATATCCTGAGATAAGGAAGAACTGGCCAGAAGAGTTTGGGCTCTGTTCCTTTTCCTCATAGTAAAGGATGCCCTATAACACTTTAACACAACATATCAAGTTTCCCTGGGGTATAAATCCTGGAGTAGGCCACTTTTCAGGTCTCTCAGTTGCAGTACAGATGGCGCATGTGCAGGTGAAATTTCATTTATCTAGGGCAGTTTTCCTAAGCAGGGTTCTAGCTAACCATAAATCCTAGGTTTCTATAGCCCCCTTCTTTTATATCTATTTGTAATAAATCTGCATCATGTAATTTGTTATGTGAGTGTTTTTTTTTGTTGTTGTTGTTGTTTGTTTGTTTGTTTAATTGGGCTTGAGCAAGTAACAGAAATTGCATCTCAAGATGCGGTGGGCTAAAGTGGCACAGGAAATAGGCTTTGCATGTTTTATATCTTTGATTGGAGAAGGTAATCTAATTACATTTAAAGTAATTGTTGACAGGCAAGGACATACTATTGCTATTTTGTTAGGTGTGTTTTTTTTTTATGGATTTTTTTCTTCTCTTTTTTTCTTTATAATTGGAGAATATTTTGCAGTGGTAAGCTTTGTTTCCCCTCCCTTTTTTTGTGTGTAACTACTATAGATTTTGGTAACAGTCAGACTTACATAAAATATCTTACAGTTATAGCAGTCTATTCTAACCTGATTGCAACTTTTCCTTTTTTCTTTTTTTTTTTTTTTTTGCTTTTAAATAACTTTACTCTTATTGCATACAAAAACTACATTTTCCCTTCCCACATTTTATGTTTGATATCATAATTTACATTTGTGTACATAGCATTCCAATTAATAAAATATTACAGCTGCATTATTTTTTATTTCTTTTTTTTAACATTTACGCCAAGATATAATTGATTTACATATCACTACTACAGAATTAGAATATTCTGAATTCTCTGTTAACTTTACCAGTGAGTTTTACACTTTCATTTGTTGTCATGTTGCTAGTTAGCATCCTTTTGTTTCAGCTCAGAGAACTCTCTTTTAGTAGTTTTGGCAGAGCAGGTCTAATGGTGATGAATGGTCTCAACTTTTCTTTTATAGAAAACTTTTATCTCTCCTTCATTTGTGAAGGATACCCTTGCCAAATAAAATATTCTCAGTTGGCAGTGTTTTTACTTTCAGAAATTTGAATGTATTATTCCATTTTCTCCTGGCCTACAATGTTTCTCCTGAAAAGTCTGCTGATAGTCTTGTTACTGGTGCTTGAAACCTCTTTTCTCATGCTGCTTTCAAACTTCATTCCTTGTCTTTTATTTTGGACACTTTGATTTTAATTTGTCTTAGTGAAGTAATTTTTGAGCAAGTATTTTTGAACTTGTTTGGCAACTTTTGAACTTCATGTACCTGAAATCCATATGTCTCTCCAAATTTGGAAAGTTTACACCCATTACTTATTTAAATAATCTTTCTGCCCCTTTTCTCCTTCTGTTACTCTCATGATATGAATGGTATCTCTTTTGACAGTGTTCTATAAATACCACAACCTTTGCTCATCCCTTTTAATTCCATTTTTTTTAAAAGTTTTTATCCTTGACTGGATAGTTTCCAATGACCTATCTTGAAGTTTACAGTTTCTCTATTCAGATTGATCAGTGTATTGTTTATGCTATTACATTTTTATTTCATTTATTGTATTCTTCATCTCTAGAATTTATTTTTAAGATGATTTTATCCTTTTATTAAACTAGTTGTTTTTTCATTAAAAAAAAAAATTTCAGTGAGTTGTCTGTGTTCTCCTATAGTTCACTGAGCTTACTTAAAACAATTATTTTAAATTGTCAATTCATATATCTGCCTTTATTTAAGGTTTTGGTTAGTGGAATATCATTGTATTTCTTTGGTGGTGTCATGTTTTCCTCATTTCTTTTTAATTTCTTGAAGTTTTTCATTTCTGACTTTGCATTACATATGCAGTCTTCTATAGTCTTTATTGCCTGGTTTCAAGAGATAAACACTCTTACCAATTAAATTGACTAGGAATTCTGAGGTTGTCTCAGACCTTTTTTTAATGAATGTGCCTTCTCCACAGCTCTTGTTTTCAATCAGGTGAGAGATTCTTAAGACTATAGGCTTTCTCTCTGTCCTGCAAAGTAAGCCAGGTGCCAAGAGCCTCTTGTTTCTTTTCCCTAAGATTGTGTTCTGAAAGACTCATTTGTACACCTTCTCCCAACCCTGCAGAATTTAGCTGGTTGTTTGCATGAGTTGCTTTTGCTCACTATCTCCAGGGATATGCTCAGAGGGCCAGCATAGGAGTGGAATGGAGGAGAGGCATGTGGAGCATTTGTGGTTCCCATAGGCCAGTTTCAAGGGGGTGTATAGATAAGGTAAACTAAGTATCTCATAGGCAGGCTTCCTGATGGAGTTTGCAGAGCAAGTAGTAGGGTGCACAGCCTCTCATCCCTATTTTCACCTTCTCCAAATCACTCATCTCTGCTGATCACCACAGTTTTCTGGTTGAGGCAAGAAAGAAAGGGACAGCATCTCTCTTGCCACTTGGGTACCATCTGCATGGCTGAGGGAGCTGGGCACTTCCTCACTATACTCTTTTTCCCTCAAAGGATAAATTGATTGTCAATTGTTTCTCTCTTTGCATTGAGCTGTACCTTGGTAAAACTGTGACATGGGTAAAAGAAAACTATTATTTTTTTCACAATTCATCTATGTTTCGATTTTTTGCTTACATGGTCTCCTAGAACTTCTCTGCTGAACTCCTAGACTACTTCATAGGTACTCTTATACAAGGGTAGTTGTCAAAATTGATGACTTTTGTGGGGAGGAGGATGACATTAGAAAACTATAATTCTATTATCTTACTGACCTTACCTTTCCATCTTTGAAACTAAGTATAGATTGTTATGGATTGAATTTTACCCCTTAAAAATTTTTTTGTTGAAGCCATAACCCCCAATGTAAATGCATTTGGTGATAGGGTCTTTAGAAAAGTAACTATGGCCAAATGAGGTAATAAGGGCAGGACTATAATTTGATAGTATTGAGATCTTTATACAAAGAGGCAGAGACACCAGAGATATCCCTTCACACACACAGAGGAAAGAACATGTGAAGATGTTCCCAGACCAAACAGTGGTCCAGCTGCTAGTTCTCCTGGTTCAATAATGAGATGCAGACAGACTGGGAAAGAAGGGAGTTTATTTCTGTAACTGGTTACAGGGAGAAGTTTTTAGTAATACACCAAACCAAGTCAAAGTTACAAGTTTTTCTAGTGCTTATATATACTCAGTACACCTACAAGCTGAAAGCCAAAGTGTTTCACTCTATCTATTCTTTGACTAGGGTCCTGGGTTTAGATAATTACTTCAGAGGCTTGGAAAAATTACTTAAAATATTATCTAAAGTGAGTCCCGGTACAACATGTGCAAGAATGTCTCCATTATTTTAAGTAAACTGTAGAATCTAAGAAAGTCCAGGTGGGGTCATAATGGACTTGTTTTACTTTCTAGCCCTTTGCACTAAGGCACTAGATTCTCCAGTTCTTTAATGTTTCACTTATACATTCATCAGAATTACAGCAAGTGTTGGTAAAGACGGACAGCTCTGGTTCCTAATGGAGACCTGGCCTGCCACAAAGACACAACAAAAAGGTGGCTGTCTCTAAGCTAGGAAGAGACCAGAAACTGACCCTGATAGCACCTTGATATCAACTTCAAGTCTCCATAACTGTTTTTAAAAATCTGTTGTTTAATTCACCCAGTCTGTACCATTTTGTTATAGCAGCTGTAGTAGACATACGTAAATCATATGAAACTCATTGTTGATAAATAGGAAAATTTAAGTTCTTAATATTTGTCTAAATCATGATTGTTATGTTTCATTTGTTTCAGAAATAAAATTCAAAGCTTTAGTGCTTATCCTCAAAGGAATAATGGAAAGAATATAGATACATTGATTAGGTGTCGATTTTAATATCTGATAAAATCTGAATAATCTCATTTTTCAAGGTATTCTTTAAGTCCCAAGATTCCTATATACAACAATATTCTATAGGAACTACTTTTCTAATATAGCAGCAAATGAGATGACGTGTTAAAGTAGCCTGTGTAGAAGCCAGAGTTCTATCTTATTGCCATTTTCATCTACATTTAATAACTATTGAATACTTAGTACTGATATTGAAATATTTATTTAGTCACGTTCTTTAGCTGAGTACTTTGTGCAGCTGATTTCAATATGTAATTTAGTATCCTCCAAAGACTATTATATAAGGCCCAAAGTTTTGTAATTAGTAACACATATACAGCTGAAGGAAGATAGTGCATGTGTATATGTGTGTGAAGGGGAGAGAAGAGAGATTCTGAAATATTTTTTTTTCTGGATTTTTAAGACAATTTAATATTCAGTAGTCTTTCAGAAAACATTATTTTACAGTATTTATTTTCATCTCTATACTTTAGATCTGGCCATTTATCTGGTTTTGGTAAATATATAATTACCCTTATATGACTCTTCATGGTTCTTAATCCTTATTGATGATACTTCTTTTCTTCTTTTGACTTATTTAGATTTTTTCCATTATTCAAGGTTCAGATATTGTTATAGACCGAATTATGTCACATCTTCCAATTCATATTTTGAAGCCCTAATTCCAAATTTGACTATGTTTGGAGATAGGTATTTAAAGAAGTAATTAAGGTTAAGGGAGGTCATAAGGGCAAAGCGTTCATCCCATAGAATTGGTGTTGTTTTAAGAAGAGAAATAGATACCAGAGGTCTCCTGCAATTCACGTGCACACAAAGAAGAGGTCACGTGGCCTGATGGTACTTGCCTACAAGCCAAGAGAAGAGGCCTCAATGAAAGCTACCTTGTTGGCAACTTGATTTTATACTTTCAAGCCTCCAAAACTGTGAGAAATAAATTTCTGTTATTTAAGCCACCCATAGTTAGGTATTTTGTTATGGCAGCTCTCATAGACTAAGATAGATGCTAAGCCCAACATTCAATAAAACAAGACAGTTTGTGCCCCTTTACTGTCCTTTATGAAACTATTTTAGTCATAATTATGTAGTTTTAATTCATGCTTTCTTTGATTTTTTCCTTTTCTCAACTAAATGGTAGACACTGAGGGCAGTTATCATTTCATGTTAGTTTTGTAGGCCTATCAGAGAGGTGGCTACAAAAGTACAACACTTGATAGTTCTTATAATTCGATTCCTTAGGGATTCTGAATGCCCTAAAGGTAAAATTTATCTAGAAAATTTTGCAGTTTCTTTTTTATTTCTGAGTGAAACTGTAAGGTACATAACTTGATAAATATCTTAATATGTTTAAGGTAAGTATTCTTAACCAGATATTCTGGGTTTAAAAATAAAAAAAAAAGAAGACATTCATACAGCCAACAGACACATGAAAAAATGCTCATCATCACTCGCCATCAGGGAAATGCAAATCAAAACCACAATGAGATACCATCTCACACCAGTTAGAATGGCAATCATTCAAAAGTCAGGAAACAACAGGTGTTGGAGAGGATGTGGAGAAATAGGAACACTTCTACACTGTTGGTGGGATTGTAAACTAGTTCAACCATTATGGAAAACAGTATGGCAATTCCTCAAGGATCTAGAACTAGATGTACCATATGACCCAGCCATCCCACTACTGGGTATATACCCAAAGGATTATAAATTATTCTACTACAAAGACACATG
>NW_016820473.1:131764-135103 GCF_001698545.2 Rhinopithecus bieti | reverse complement strand
GATCTCCTGACCTCGTGATCCGCCTGTCCCGGCCTCCCAAAGTGCTGGGATTACAGGCTTGAGCCACCGCGCCCGGCCTGGAGATTTTTAAATAAACTGATCCTCTGAGAAATATTGCACCTTCTTTCCCTTGGTTTCTAGCATTTTTATGGTAACTTCTTATTTCAATGAGATTATCTGAACAGAATGAAAATCAGTTGAAGCTTAACAAACACTAACCGAGCTATCATTTAATTCTATGTGCTGATTATATTTTAATTTCCATGCTCATTCACTTTTTTCTATAATAGTACTTAATACTTTATGACCTCATATCCTCTGGTCCACCAAGGTAATATCAAATGTATGATAGATATCTCCATCTCATTGGGGAAAAAAAAAACTTTTTAAAATAAGTCTTATATTATTTGGCTTTACATCTACTACTAGTTGTTCACATCTAATGACCTCTTGGATAAATTCATGTATGCCTTGATGTCTTTTACTTTTGCTTCACAATCTTCTTGCCAACTCTAATTTCTGTATTTGTGAGGGACTTTGATGTTTTTGTGAATAATCTTTCCAATAGCATGATGATTTGGTTTCTTGACTGCCCCTCCTCTAATGATCTTTTTGCCCACCTTGCCCTACTCATTTCATAATCATACTCCAGAACTTTTTTAAAAATTTTTCTTCTTTATGTAAATCTCATTGGAAAACTTTACACAGGAAGCAGAAAGTTTTTTGTGCTTCAAACATTCTCCTGGGCTAGTAAGATCGGTAGGGCATATTACCAGGTCAGAGATTGTCAATGACAATCCTAGACCTTTCATAATGTTTCACTGAAAACATGAAGCTATGGAATAATTAACACATGACGGTCTCTTATTCTTATATTGTACATGGTCAACAATTGCAACTGTTTGTCCTTTAACCTTAGGAGAACTTACTTTTAGCCCACAGTCCCAACTACTCTCTCCCTATTCATAGAATCTTTTTCCCTTTAGTTTCCTCTGATTTTAGCTAACATACTATGATTTGTTTTGTATTTTTTTCTTACCATTACTATTAACATTTACTTCTCTCTCCTTTCATTTCTGCTTGGGGAAACCAAGCTAAAACAAACCAAACCAAATACCATGTGCAGGCAAACTCTCTGCCTTCTCTACACCTGCATTGAAACAACTAAACCATGTAGAAAACAATCTCCAAGGCATTCTGATGATACCAACTGTGTAATCAAAATCATCTACAGCCTCTGAGCCACCAAACAATCCATTTTTCGGAATACATTACTGTAGCCAACTTGTTCTCCTGTTGTCTACAGTGTTGAAAGATCAGATGTAGGAAAACTTGGATAAAATTGGGAGCTCTAGGTGACAGATGATGATGCAGTAAAAAGAAACAAAGAAAAGGCATGACTAGGATTCCTGTGTTAAAGTTTATATGCGTATCCAATTTTGATAGCTACTTCCAGGTTATTTTCCCCAGAGGTTGAAGCTATTTATATTTCCACTAGTAACACATGACAGCACTCATTTCCTCTACCCTTTCCTCTGTTGAATGTTAGCAACTCATTTCATATTTCCCATTCTGATGGCTACAGATAGTATCTCATTCTTATTTTAATGCATACTTTTCTGAGTAACGGTGAGATGAATTGCCTATTAATATAACTTGCTCAACTTTCTACTAGGTCATTTTTCATTCTTTTGCAATTTTTAGAATCCCTTTGTTAGAGAATAGTTGTTTTTCTTTTCGTATTGTTGTAAATATCATCTCTGACACTTATCTTTATGTAGATTTTTCTTTTTTATTAAACATAAATCAACATGTTTTATGTGGTTGCATGACTATATATTTTTCATTTGACTCCTGCATATTCTATCTTAAGAAATTCTCACAATTCTGTTGAATCTTCAGTGGTACAGTTTAACAATTCATAGCAGGTGGTTCTAGTGTGGAGCATTTAATAATTCTGGTTCTGTCTCATCCACCTGAACACATAATACCTTTGCCGCTGTCAATCTGTTCATGCTGTACTGTTCCACTCTATTTGGGCTTCTTATGAAACAGGCTCCAATTCTTTAATTAAAACAATGAAATCATCCTTAATTTTATTATGTTTATTCTTCCAAATATTAACTCCTTTGCTATAAATGATCCCCCACTAGTAGCAGATGATATAATGCTCAGAAAATAATTCTAATTTATTTAAAATATTTATCATTAACACAACAAAGAAATTCTTTTAAATTTTAGGCTATTTCAATAGATAATATGCTTAAGTCATAAAAAATCATGGCCTTGGAACTATATACACCTTACAATAAATTCTATTCACCACATAAGCAACATAAATAAGCTCCATGAACTTCAGTTTCCACAATTGTAAATGGAAGTATTGAACATCATTGTTACGGCAATTAAATATAATGTGTAAAGCAAACTGAAGTTAGTCACTTATCTGGCACATAGTAAAATGGTAAAATAAAAAGGTAACTATTTTTTAATAGTAATAGTTGTTTCAGTTTAAATAAGTAATGATATGTTTAGTAATAAGAAATCCTTCCAACATTCTTGGTGGCTCTCTGGTAGGTATTACAGGGCATAGTTAATATCCTTCTCCATCCTTTAAGATTAATTATTCCCCTGATGGTGTCAACTTTTGTAAGATCTTGTCCATATCTCACTAAAAATCATGAGAAGGAAATCCATATCTAATACCACTATAACTGTGTCTGGTAATCTGCACACTGGAAATACTGGGACATGAGCTATGTTTGTTAATATGCTGCCTTTTGACAGTATATTTACACAACTTTTTAGCATTTCACTTTAACATTTGTCTGCGTGCCAGAAAAAATGGTCTAAGCAAAATCAGTCAGTCCTTTGAGTATTATTGTCAGGTCAGTGCAAAACCCTGTGAATAAATGTTTGAACTCTGTTTTTGTTGTTGTTGTTGTTGTTGCAGAACAAAAAATAACCTTTTCTTAATGTGGTTCCATAGATGTGGTGCCATAGATGGATCCATATGGAATAATACAGTAACATATCCAAAGAACTTCAAACATAGTGCAAAAAGGCATCACTGGAAGACAAGTTACCATTTAGAGGACTGTACATAGAAAGGTGTGGGAAGTTAGACTGATATGCCCTGATTTGAAGACACACACTGACATGACACACTCTTATGTCTTTTACCTTTTTTCCCTTAAGGGCAATAAGCACAAAATAGGTAAATCCCATTTGGATTTATTCTGCCATAGATAAATTAAAAGAAAACTTATTGGCATTTAACTTTATTTTTTTTATTTATTTTATTTATTTATTTATTTTTTGAGATGGAATCTTACTCTA
>NW_016820473.1:125162-127818 GCF_001698545.2 Rhinopithecus bieti | reverse complement strand
AATGAAGAACCTAAAAGGATACATTTTCTTAAGACTGTTAAATTGTTTTGAACACTGTGCTGAATACACAGATTTTTTTATTTTCCTGGCCCTTTGACTCTTCCTTGCTTTTGGGAGACATGTTTTTTCTCTGAACCACAGAAGCCATAGATGTAAAGGTGAAGAGTGTCAGCAAATACACTTTCTGCCATGTGGAAAAAGCTGGCCTGTAGCGAAAGGGAGAAATGCAGCAGACACACATGGAGACTCTGAGGCAAGAAGCAAAGATGAGCCCTGGCAGTGTTCAAGCCCCAGTGGTGCTGTCCTGCGGCTTTGTTTGGCACTATGCCTTTACTCTTGTAAAGTCCTTGCTTAGTGTGAGCTGGGTTGATAACAGAGTCTTAAATAATACAAACAACTGCTTAAAAGACATGTTCAGAATACTTGGAATAAATGCATGACTCCTCATTGTGAATATTTAATAAGCGTATTTAAAATGTAAGGTTCAATGGTTTTGTTTAAAATAAATTAATGTGTTTTTATATCATTAACCTATAGATGATATAATATTTATTTATTGAGAAACTCAGCTACCTCAAAACTGTACAGATGAGAGTCATCACTAGTGATATCATTAAGTTCCATGACTTTAAAAAAATTAGGTTGGTGCAAATGTAATGGCAAAAACTACAATTCCATTTGCACCAACCTAATACTATTTCTATGTGATTTCCAAATTTATGTCTGTAGGGCAGATCTTTTCACTTGAGTTCATGCTTATATAACTCATATTCTCATATACCTTACATCCCATCATAAATGTCTGATACGCTTTTGCAACTTAACATATCCTTTTCCACTTAGCATATGTGATCCATCTTCACATCCCATTGGCTTGGCCCTCAGTCCACCCATGATTTGAGCACTCCTCACCACCACCATTATTTCCCTGACACCATCATTTCTTACCAAAATAGTTTAAAACCTTCTTTTTTTCCATTTTTATCACATAATTTTTTTTCCATTTTTATCACATAATTTTTTTATTATTATACTTTAAGTTTTGGGGTACATGTGCAAAATGTGCAGGTTTGTTACGTAGGTATACATGTGCCGTGGTGGTTTGCTGCACCCATCAACCCATCATCTACATGTAAAGTATTTCTCCTAATGCTATCCCTCCCCAGACAACCACCCCCGACAGGTCCCTGTGTGTGATGTTCCCCTCCCTGTGTCTATGTGTTCTCATTGTTCAACTCCCACATATGAGTGAGATCGTGGGGTGTTTAGTTTTCTGTGTTTGTGTTCATTTGCTGAGAATTATGATTTCCAGCTTCATCCATGTTCTTGCAAAGGACATGAACTCATCCTTTTTTATGGCTGTATAGTATTCCATAGTGCATATGTGCCACATTTTCTTTATCCAGTCTATCATTGATGGACATTTGGGTTGGTTCCATGTCTTTGCTATTGTGAACAGTGACACAATAAACATACATGTGAATGTGTCTTTATACTAGAATGATTTATATTCCTTTGGGTGTATGCCCAGTAATGGGACTGCTGGGTCAAATAGTATTTCTGGTTCTAGGTCCTTGAGAAATCGCCCACTGTCTTCCACAACGGTTGGACTAATTTACACTCCCACCAACAATGTAAAAGCGTTCCTATTTCTCCACATCCTCTCCAGCATCTGTTGTTTCCTAACTTTTTAATAATCACCATTCTAACTGGCATGAGATGGTATCTCATTACAGTTTTGATTTGCATTTCTCTAATGACCAGTGATGATTAGCATTTTTTCATGTTTGTGGCCACATAAATGCCTTCTTTTGAGGAGTGTCTGTTCATATACTTTGCCCACTCTTTAATGGGGTTGTTTGTCTTTCTCTTGTAAATTTGTTTAAGTTCTTTGTAGATTCTGGATGTTAGTCATTTGTCAAATGGATAAATTGCAAAAAATTTCTCCCATTCTGTAGGTTGCCTGTTCACTCTCATGATAGTTTCTTTTGCTGTGCAGAAATTCTTCAGTTTAATTAGATCCCATTCATCTATTTTGGCTTTTTTTTCCATTGCTTTTGGTATTTTAGTCATGAAACCTTTGCCCATGCCTATGTCCTGAATGGTATTGCCTAGGTTTACTTCTAGGGTTTTTATGGTTTTAGGTCAGTCTTATGTTTAAGTCTTTAATCCAAATTGAGTTAATTTTTGTATAAAGTGTAAGGAAGGGGTCCAGTTTCAGTTTTCTATATATGGCTAGCCAGTTTTCCCAACACTATTTATTAAATAGGGAATCCTGAACCATTTCTTGTTTTTGTCAGGTTGGTCAAAGATCAGATGGTTGTAGATTTGTGGTGTTATTTCTGAGACTTCTGTTCTGTTCCTTTGGTCTATATGTCTGTTTTGGTACCAGTACCAAGCTGTTTTGGTTACTGTAGCCTTGTAGTATAGTTTGGAGTCAGGTAGCATGATGTCTCCAGCTTTGTTCTTTTTGCTGAGGATTGTCTTGGCTATGCGGGCTCTTTTTCGGTTCCAAATGAAATTTAAAGTAGTTTTTTTCTAATTCTGTGAAGAAAGTCAATGATAGCTTAATGGGGCTAGCATTGAATCTATAAATTACTTTGGGCAGTATGGCCGTTTTCACAATATTGATTATTCCTATCCATGAACATGGAAT
>NW_016820473.1:100614-124827 GCF_001698545.2 Rhinopithecus bieti | reverse complement strand
CTCCAGCTTTGTTCTTTTTGCTGAGGATTGTCTTGGCTATGCGGGCTCTTTTTCGGTTCCAAATGAAATTTAAAGTAGTTTTTTTCTAATTCTGTGAAGAAAGTCAATGATAGCTTAATGGGGCTAGCATTGAATCTATAAATTACTTTGGGCAGTATGGCCGTTTTCACAATATTGATTATTCCTATCCATGAACATGGAATATTTTTCTATTTGTTTGTGTCCTCTCTTAATTCCTTGAGCAGTGGTTTGTAGTTCTCCTTGAAGAGGTCCTCCACATCCCTTGTAAGTTGTATTCCTAGGTATTTTATTCTCTTTGCAGCAATTGTGAATGGGAGTTCTCTCATGATTTGGCTCTCTGTTGGTGTGTTGGTGTGTAGGAATGCTTGTGATTTTCAAAAGCTAGCAGAAGACAAGAAATAACTAAGATTAGAGCAGAACTGAAGGAGATAGAGACACGAAAAACCTTTCAAAAAATCAATGAATCCAGCAGCTGGTTTATTGGAAAGATCAGCAAAATAGATAGACCACTAGCCAGACTGATAAAGAAGAAAAGAGAGAAGAACCAAATAGACACAATAAAAAATGATAAAGGGGATATCATCACTGATCCCACAGAAATACAAACTACCATCAGAGAATGCTATAAACACACAAATAAACTACAAAATCTAGAAGAAATGGATAAATTCCTAGACACACACACCCTTCCAAGTCTAAACCAGGAAGAATTTGAATCCCTGAATAGAGCAATAACAATTTCTGAAATTGAGGCAGTAATTAATAGCCTACCCACCATAAAAATTCCAGGACCAGACAGATTCACAGTTGAATCCTACCAGAGGTACAAAGAGGAGCTAGTACCATTACTTGTGAAACTCTTCCAAACAATAGAAAAAGAGGGAATCCTCCCTAACTGATTTTATGAGGTCAGCATCATTGATACAAAAACCTGGCATAGACACAACAAAAGAAGAAAATTTCAAGCCAATATCCCTGATGAACATCGATGTGAAAATCCTCAATAAAACACTGGCAAACTGAATCCAGCAGCACATCAAAAAGCTTACACACCTCAATCAAGTCGGCTTCATCCCTGGGATACAAAGCTGGTTAAACATATGCAAATCAATAAACATAATCCATGACATAAACAGAACCAATGACAAAAACCACATGGTTATCTCAATAGATGCAGAAAAGGCCTTCGACAAAATTCAACACCCCTTCATGCTAAAACTCTCAATAAACTAGGTATTGATGGAACATATCTCAAAATAATAAGAGCTATTTATGACAAACCCAGAGCCAATATCATACTGACTGGGCAAAACCTGGAAGAATTCCCTTTGAAAAACGGCATATGACAAGAATGACCTTTCTCACCACCCCTATTCAACATAGTATTAGAAGTTCTGTCCAGGGTAATCAGGCAAAAGAAAGAAATAATGGGTATTCAAATAGGAAGAGAGAAAGTCAAATTGTCTCTGTTTGCAGATGACATGATTGCATACTTACAAAACCTGTTGTCTCAGTCCAAAATCTCCTTAAGCTGATAGGCAACTTCAGCAAAATCTCTGGATACAAAACCAAAGTTTAATACCTTCTAAACCTGTCTTACTACTTCTTCCATTGTCCTTTTCAGGAAGAATGGTTACAATAAAACAAAAGTTGGATCACTCATTCCTCAGTTAAGAAGTCTTCAATAACTTCCCTTCTCTTTTAGAGTAAAAGCTCAAGTCAGATTTAGCTGATTTCTCTGACCCATCTATTACCATCTCTAGACTCCATTTTTCCTTCTCCATGGCAGCCACACTGTCCTTTCACTGTGTCCTGAACACTCCAGGCAGTTTTCCCCAGACTATCAGACTTGATGTTTCCATGGTCAATGATGATCTTTACCTGGACAAATGTGAGTTTTGCTCTTTCACCCTCTGTACTAGTCAAGTTCCAAATATTGATTCACAATTTTTAAGTATTTAAAACAGGCATTTAAAATACTTTGAAAAAGGAGATTTAGCACATGGAATTGGCTATCTCCTGCTGGGAATACTAAATACACATCAATTTAAAACAGTAGGAAACTGTCTACCTCTTTCTTTCATTGCCAAAAGAAAGAGACAATATTATCAGACTGTAAGACCTGGGATTAAGAAGAAAATGTTGGAACCACAGTTACCCCATTCAGTAAAAGAGCCAGAAGCAAAGCAAAGCTAGAGGTACTGCCCAAAACATAAAACATAGGTGGGCAAAAGGGAACACTCTGGCTTCTTTCTTCCCCTTAGTTTTCAATGCTCTCCTTTAGCCAAACCTAGCTAGATGCTGCTGGTCTAGATCAGAATGCCTTGAACATAAAGTAGAGCAAAAGAAGGCTGAGAAGTGTATCTAAGGAAAGACACACTCATTCCAGCATACCTTCATTCAGCTTTTTATTCAGATGTCCTTCAGTCTGGCCTTCTCTAATCACTCCATCTAAAATTGCATATCCCAGGTCCCCCTGGAATGTCCTATTCTTCTTTATTATGCAATTTTCTTAATAGTATTTGTCAGTGTTAAATGCAATATATTTTATTTTTTAATGAAATATTTTCTTTATCTCTTTCTCCCAATAGAATTTGAACTTCTAGGGGCATGAACCACTGCTTTTTTTATTCACTGCTAATTCCTCAGTAACTGAGAATGTTTCTCTCACATAGTAATTGCCCATTAAATATTTTTGAATGAATAACTGAATGAGCAGGTAAAATGAATGTGAAAATAGCCTTGCATAACTTGAACTAGAATAGTTTCATTTAAGAGAAGTTTAGACACTCAATGCAGAGCTAGTGAATACAAATATCATATGCAATTTTAAATTTGCAATTATATGCAAATTTAAGATATAAAATCTTAAAACCGTGTTTCTGTGTAATAAAAAAAATCCAAGACATCAGTTATACACATGAAAATGAAGCATCCCAGCAAGCAGGTACGCTGGCAATAAAAAAACATAGCCATTGAGACATCTAATAATTAAAGTTAAAATAAAAGGCATAATAGTCCAAGTCCCCCTAGGGTAAAGCCAAACAAACATTAAATATCTCTAAATACATGACTAAGTTACTGCTGTCTATAAAAACTAATGACCCTGAGGATAAAAAATTTTAAATAAACACATATTTTATTATCCACAATTTAATAGAGATGTAAAAGAGCAATCAATGCATTTGTTAAAGCTTTTCCACAAAAGTTGTAAAACTCAACAACACTCCAAGCTTAAGAGTTTAGATTATATTTCTACAAAATAATTTTATAGGAAATATCTTTGATGCTAGATAAATTAAATTGTTCCTTGTATGTGTTTCATATATATAATGTACATATAAATATGAAGTATCTTAAAAATTGTGTGATTTTAGTCAGAAAACAATTTCAGATAATGTACAAATGATTTGACTTTAGGCAAGTTGTTAAACTGCTTTGCAATTAAGGTTTTTCATTTACAGGCCCATTGCAAGAATTAAATGAAATAACATTGATCCTTTCAATTACTTACCACATTACCTAGCACATAGAAAATGTCATATTAAGTATTTTTATATGCCATTAAATATACCGAAATAGAGCAGAGTGCATATGTAAAATAGAAAATTGCATTTGGTACCAAACAATTAGCAAAGCATGATGGTACACACCTGTGGTCCCTGTTGCTTGAGAGGCTGAGGCAGGAGAATCGCTGGAACCATGAAGGCAGAGGCTACAGGAGCGGAGATCATGCCACTGTACTCCAGCCTGGGCAACAGAGCGAGACCCTCTCTCTCAAAAAAAATTGCATTTGCTTGCATATGATTTTCATAATCAAAAGTATTTTAAGGTAGATTATTTGAAATACAATCTGCAATAAGCATCTAAAATCTATTTATAGTAAGCACCAAAATATAAATGGAATAATTATAGCATATGGTTACCCTCTTGATATATTATTAAACATCTTTTGAAAATTTGTGATTTCAGAATATTTTCTGTATAGTTAATTTTAAAGTTGAATTACTATTTGGGTTGTAAATCGTAACATCATGTGAGAATTCTCACTTTTTAATGTTTCTTTAATTTTCATAAGTTGATAATATAGTTGTGACATCTCTTCTATAAATTTTCAAACATTTTTGATACAGACATGATTCAAAAAAGAAAACCAGTTGCTCTTTATATCTCATGATAACCATTTCAACATAATTGCCTGGAACAAAATTAATCAGATAATAATATATTACTCTTTAAAAGGTATGCAGTTTAGGAATACAGCAATTCACTGGCCCATTTATTTTCCATAAATGCAAGCATAAAGAAAATGAAGATGCAGTTTTGATTGAAGACATTAAGATTATTTTTCATGAAAAGTTAACTACATTTTCCACAGTATATGATTTTATTGTTTTGGATTCTATTACATAGAGGTATGAAATGTGTTATAATTACCAATCCTTAGTCTTTTTTACAGAAACACAGTGGAAGTCACTCAAATGCCATTGATTCTGGGGTTGATGTAATGAGTGTATACCTAAGAAAAAAGCCTAACCCTATTACTAAATATACTCACAAAAGGGTATCAAAATACTCATCAAGTGGTAAAAATAACATGAGTGAGAAGGACTGTGGTTGATATTTTTCTGATTGTTAAATGTACATGAAGAAATAATTTCTATCTAAAGACTATGTCATTTGATGCTAAAGACGAATTGAATATACATTGATAACACGAACCTAGATACCTTTTAAACTTTTATTGATACAGTGGTAATTGTTTATTTTCTCAATAAAATTTTATTTGAAACTGTCTATAGAAATTGTGCATTGTAGGAAACTCAAAGGAACAAGAAAGCTTTTTTTGCAGCTATAACTTAAAAGACAAAAGAGATAGTAAACACACCATAAAAGAACAGTATCCTCAGTTCCTGTCTACCTTGTTTCACTGAAGTGCAAGCAATAACTGTGTGTGTGCGTGTGTGTGTGTGTGTGTGTGCGTATGTGTGAAGCTCTGTCTGACTCCTCACCTAGAGACTCTGGCCTAGGAGAATGGCAAGACTTTCCATTTACTAGTGAGATGAAGAAAGAAAGAAGTTCTGTTCATAATTTGAGATGCCCCTGGGTACTTCATTTGCACTGTGCTATAGCCTTCTGCCTCAGTTTGTTTATGTTGCTATAAAAGAATACCTGAGACTGGGTAATTTATAAAGAAAATATGTTTATTTGGCTTATGATTCCGCAGTCTGTACAAGAAGCACAGAGCTAACAATATCTGTTTCTGGTGAGGGCTTCAGGCTGCTTCCACTCATGAGAAAAGGGGACAGGAAATCCATATGTGCAGATAGCGTGGTGAAAGAGGAAGCAAGAGAGAAAGGGAGAGTCCCAGGTACTTTTTAACAACCAACTCTTTGGGTAACCCACCTGGGAACTAATAGAGAAAAAAACTCACTCATTAACTTGAGGATAGACAGCACCGAGCCATTCATGAGAGATCCACCTTCGTGACCAAAACATGTCCCATTTGGCCCCACCTCCAACACTGGGATCAAATTTCAAAATGAGATTTTGGGGACAATCCTCCACACTATAGCATTCGACACCTGGTCCCCCAAGTCTCATGTTCTTCTCACATGCAAAATACAACTATTACATGCCCATAACCCCTAAAAGTCTTAACTTCTTTCAGAATCAATTTAAAAATTCAAAATCTCATCTGAGACTCAAGGAAAGTTCCTCACAGTTGCAAGCAAATCCAAGTTGTTTACTTTCAAGACACAAGGTTGGAACAGGAAAAGGGTATGGATTCCCATTTTAAAAGGAAGAAATGGGTCAAAAGAAAGGGGGTAACAGGTCCTATGCAAGTCCAAAACATAGTAGGACAGACAGTAAATCTTAAAGCTCTAAAATGACCTCTCTTGTCTCCATGTCTTGCATCTGGGGCATATGGTTCAAGGGGTGAACCCCTAAAGCCTAATGTAGCCCCACTCTGTGGATTTGTTGGGTATTGCTCACATGGCTGCTCTCACAGGTTGGAGTCAAATACCTGTAGCTTTTTTTGGCTGAAGTTGCAACCTACTGGTGGCTCTGTAATTCTAGGGTCTGGAGGGCAGTTGCCTTGTTCCTGTAGATCCACTAGGCAGTGCCCAGAGTGGGGACTTTCCACGGGGGTTCCAAACCCTCATTTTAGCTCAGCATTGCCTTAGTAGAACTGCTGTGTGGGCTCCTCCCCTATGTCAGGCTTCTTCCTGTACACACAGGATTTCCAATATACCCTCTGAAATCTAGGTGGAAGTTGCCAGGCCTCCACTATTCCTGCATTCTGCATATCTGCACTCTTAATCACCATGTGGAAGCTGCCAAGGCTTATGGCTTAGACTCTCGAGTGAGGTCCTGAGCTGTACCTGGGACCATATGAGCCACGGATACTTCAGCCAGAGGGGTCTGGATGCAGGAAGCAGCATCTCAAAGTGTTTCAAGGCAGTGGCACCTTGGGCCTGACCCCAAAACCTTCTGTCATCCTAGGCCTGTGATAAGAGAAGTCAACTCAAAAGATTTCTGAAATGTATACAGGGCCTTTTTCCCATTGTCTTGACTGTTAACACCTAGATGCCTTTTATCTGGGCTTATCTTTCTAGTAAGTGGCTGCTCCCCAGCACCCTTAGGTTTCTTGCCTGAAAATGCTCTTTCCTTCTCTACCACATGGCCAGGCTGCAAATTTTCAATTTTTTATGCTCTGTTTCCCATTTAATTATTACTTCTAACTTTAGATCATCCCTTTGCTCCCATGTCTAGTCTTAAGCTATTAAATGCAGCCTCACTACTTCTTGAGCACTACTTTTCTAATTAGAAATTTTTCCTGCCAGATACCCCAGATCATCACTCTTTAAGTTTGACCTTCCACATAGCCCTACAGATGGACACGATGCAGCCAAGTTCTTTGCTACAGCATAACAAGGGTGACATTTGTTTCAATTTCCATTAAGTTCCCCATTTCCATCTGAGACCTCTTCAGGATAGTCTTTACTATCATATTCCATCAGCATTTTGTTCACGACCACTTAACCAATTTCTAAAGAAGTTCCAAAATTTCTCTTGTCTTTTTGTCTTCTTCAGTGCTCTCACCAGAATGCTTCTCTCATGGCAATAGAGTCCTTTTCTAGCTTGCTCCTCCATACTTTTCCAACTTCTGCCCATTACCCGGTTCCAAAGTCACTTCTACATTTTCAGGTATCTTTATAACAACACTTCTATATTAGTACATTCTCACAATGCTCTAAAGAAATACTTGAAACAGAGTAATCTGAAAAGGAAAGAAGTTTAATTGAGTCACATATCCATATGGCTGGGGAGGCCTCAGGAAACTTACAATCATGACAGAAGGTGAAGGGGAAGCAGGCACCCTCACAAGATGGGCAGGAGACAGAAAGAGTGGGTACAGGAAAGTGTCACTTTTAAACCGTCAGATCTCATGAGAATTTCCTTACTATCATGAGAACAGCATGGGGAAAACTGCCCCCATGATCCAATCACCTTCCACCAGGTCCCTCCCTCAACACATGGGGATTACAATTCCAAATGAGATTTGGGTGGAGACACAGAGTCAAGCCATATCATTCTGCCCCTGGCCTCTCCCAAATCTCATGTCCTTCTCACATTGCAAAATCAATCATACCTTCCCAACAGTTCCCCAAAGTCTTAATTCATTCCAACACTAACTAAAAAGTCCAAGTCCAAAGTCTCATCTGAGACAAGGCAAGTCCCTCTGTCTATGACACTGTAAAATCAAAATCAAGTTAGTGGCTTCAAAGATACAGTGGGAATACATATATTGGGTAAATGTTCTCACTCAAAATTGGAGAAATTAGCCAAAACAAATGGGCCATAGTCCCCATTCAATTCTGAAACTCAGCAGGGCACTTGTTAAATCTTAAAGTTCCAAATAATCTTCTTTGACTCCATGTCTCACATCTAGGGCAGATTGATGCGAGAGCTGGGCTCCCAAGTCCCTGGGCATCTCTGCCCCTGTGACTCTGCAGGGTATAGCCCCTGTGGTTGCTTTCACGGTCTGGTATTAAGTGCCTGCAGCTTTTCCCAGAGCACAGTGCAATCCCTTGGTGGATTACCATTTTGAGGTCTAGAGGATGCTAGACCTCTTCTCACAGTTCCACTAGGCAGTGCCTCAGTGGGGATTTGGTGTGGAGGCTCCAATCCCACATTTCCCCTCTGTATTGCCCTAGTAGAAGTTTTCCATAAGGGCTCTACCCCTGGAACAGACTTCTGCCTTGACCTCTAGGCATTTTCAGAGATTTCATCCTCTGAAATCTAGGTAAAGGCTGCTAAGGCTCATTATTTGGCTCGTGGTTCTGCAGGCTGTACAAGCATGACACCACTAGCATTTGCTCTGCTGAGGGTTTTATGCTGCTGCTTCTCATTGCAGAAGGTGAAGAGAAACTGGTGTGTATAAATTACATGTTGAAACAAGAGACAGAGGGTAGGTGCTCTTTTTAACCACCAGCTCTCAGGTTAACTCTTTCAGGAAGTAATAGGGTGAGAACTCACTCATTACCATGAGGACAGCATGAAGCCGTTAATAACTAATTCACATCCATGACCCAAAACACCTCCCATTAGGCCCTGCCTCCAACATTGGGGATCAGATGCCAATATGAAGTTTGGGAGGAAAAAATCCAAACTATAGCTCCTTCTTTCCGCCAGCCTATGTGCAATGATCTGGCTAACAGGCCCAGTGCTGAGGAACATAGTTCTGAATTTTTGCTACCAGGGAGAGGCCAGGCCTTGTGTTAACCTGTACCCCACGAGTATTTCCTGGCTTGACTGATTTTTGCTACTCAATGGATTTCAGCCTGCCTCTTAACCAGGGCTGTGGTATTCAATGGAGTACAAAATCCTGAGAAGGTTTTGTAATGGAAGAAATTACAGACAGGTATATCATCTAAGACCTCATGAAATAACTTACCATTCAACTTGGCTTTGATGAATTTTGGTATACAAGGCCAGAGAAAGAATTATTTCTAAACAAAATACAGCATCAATTTAAAAAAATAAAATAAAAGCCAGCATCTAGAAAGTGTACAGAGTATTCACTGTGTCAAAAAGTCTTATTTGATTGAAGAATAGGGCTTCGGTAGAAAACTGAAGAAGAAACGCAGGAGAATAAATGCCAGATTACAGACTACCCAATATCAGATCCCATTCCAGCTCTTCAAAATTAATACTCAACCATTTACTGCTGGCACAATCTCTCTGCTAAAAACAAAGAATGACATATCAAGAACCTCTTTCCTGAGGCCAGTAAGTTTTAGAAACACCATTTCCAAGTCTCAGCTTGGAATAATCAATCTCTACATCACACATTTGTTGCTGTCCACCAACCTCTGACTACTCTCTTGGAGCAACCAGCCCACTCACATATATGACTTACTTTTTTGTGTCTTTAAAGGCGGGATTACTTTTTTCCTGTCTAGGAGACTAACCAGTAAACTATGTGAGGAAAAAAAGAAAATACTAAGATAACTTCCTTGTTCATGGCATCCCCATTTTGATGTCACTAACCTCACGTCTGGCTTCTGCCTTCTTATTTCAGATAAAACGTCTGG
This sequence comes from Rhinopithecus bieti, assembly GCF_001698545.2. Lineage (NCBI taxonomy): Eukaryota > Metazoa > Chordata > Mammalia > Primates > Cercopithecidae > Rhinopithecus > Rhinopithecus bieti. Next base: position 115,204 of record NW_016820473.1, on the reverse strand, counting down.
AATGAACCAGATTCCAGCATGTCTGCCATCACCAAACTGTATTTACACAATGATATTCAAGCTTCATTCTTATGGATGTATTTCTTCATTGTGCTTCTAATGCCTAAAATAGACTGCAATGAATATGTAAAATCTGTGCTGAAGTTTTGAGCTAATCCCACCACCATGAAGGGTAGGCCACCACTACAGATAATGAGACCTACAGAGTGAGCTTGCTACTTTACACAGCTATACATTGCTGTTGCAACCATAGATTCAAACTCTCCTTCCATTCTTCTTTGTTACCTGTCTTCATGAATCAGATTTCTAGCTAGTAGCATCTAATTGTCTGAGCCTGGGTAATTTGGCCTCACCTTGGCTTGAAGGATGTAGAAAGAGAAAAAATACCTGTCTTAGGCTGTCACAGGGGGCAGATACCCTATTTCCCTCAGAGACTCACACTGTGAAGAATTTCTTTTAAAATATGGGGGTTTTATGATAAGAAGTTCAAAAAAGAAAAATGTTCACAGAAAACTTGGTAGTGGGTCTTCTCTAGTTTTCTTGTGTCTTGTTGGATCACTGACAAATGGCTCTGCCCCACCTTGGGTCCCTCTTAGGTCTTAGAATGTACTATAGCAGTACCCACAAGAACTTCACCATCTCTCTCTCTCTCTCCGTCTCTCTCTCTCTCTCTCTCTATACTAGGAGCAAATGTTGATAATGTGCATTTTTTAGGAGGTAAGGGAAAGCTTTACCTGCATTCTGTGAGCAGGATAATAATATAGTCAGGCTGTACCTTGGGAATGTTATCTGCCAGGAAAGATGAATCAATGGGGCCAGCAAGTGGATGCTGCAGCTCTTTTTTAGAATCCTCTTGTAAAAGACAAAATGATAGGTAAGGAGGGACTTAAGTAAGAAGCTGATGGAAGTTATAAAATAATAGTGGAGTTACTCTATAGAGGTTCAGTCCACAAGAGATGGTGTTCAATGATACGTGAAATCTAAAGAGAAGGAAGAGTTATAATATACCCATATATATTTTAGCATGGATGATTAGAAGAATAGCAGTGCCATCAGCAGAAATAGGGAAGTCAGGAAAATAAATTTATGGGACTGGGGGAAAAATGATAAACTTGGTTTTGACTATTTTTAGTTTGATGGGCTGGAAAAAATGCAAGAGTGGGATATCTGTAATGCAGAACTGCTATGTGCAATCCTTCACGATTTCTGTTTGTTGTTTTGATTTATTATGATAGGTGATTTCAAGCTCTCCAAGGAACATGAGATGAGATGGTGAATGACACTGAGCATATGAGTTAATGATAATAAACCAGCAATGCATTGCTTACCAGTCTGATTTATAATCGCTAAAACAGATTTCTGAAGTTTTAAAACCACTTGCTGTATAGTGAATAGAAAAAAAACATAAAAGCATGTGATTTATGAGGCATATTAAACAACTCTAAATCCTTTTGAAAATTCTGTACCTTACTATTAAGATGAAAAAAGTTCTGAAAAAATAAAAACCCATACAAATGACCACTGAAATACCAAAACAAAATCTAGTGTGTTATACTGTATACATTTTTATTTTTAAAATAAAACTTAAAAGTTGAAATTTACTTGTTTAATTTAATCATATTTTTGCAAAGGCCCACTTTTAAAGGAAATAACTGGTAATAACAACATCCTACTATTTATATAAATTGGTTGGTACTTTAATGGAATCTTTACAATATATCTTAAAAATAATCTTTATAAGCCTATAGAACATTCCATAAATTCATTTAAACATTGTTCTTCTTCAGACCATTTTCTTAAAACAAAACAACTAACAGCACAATCCAGTTCACAGAAACAACTGTTCTACTGTGTTCTAACAAAAAAAGGTTTGCAATATTGAAGTATTTTCACTAGTATTTATTAGAAGTCTGGTAAATATTTATTTACGTAGTTCAACAGTTGACTTTGGTGTGGTTAGAGAGAGAGTTCTGATTTATAAGATAAATCCTTGATAATACTGCAGTCCAAGCAATGGTCCTAAATGTTCTTGTAAGACAATTCCTAAATTGATACAGCATTAAACACAATTCTGTCTTATTTTATTACATTATATGTAGCCTTGTGTTTCAAATCATGATTAAATTTTCTCCCTTTGTTGATGTTATGACTACTAATTTGCAAGATAAAGTTTTAAAGTTTTATTTTTTATCTGTGTCTTTGATTCTATTTGATATTTCAAAAAGACCAAAGACACTGATTATCATTCTTTAATGTAATTTCAACGAATACCTTCTAAGAGATTTTGGTAAAAGTTTTGTTAAATTAAATGCAGCATTAGGCAAGAATTTGCAAGTTTACAGAGGTTCAGCTGCAAACAGAATCTTATTTAAGATTCTCAGCAAGCTTGGAGATATTATTATTAGCCTTATTTTTATGTAACAGAACAAGTTTCAAAGTGGATAGGTAACCTATACAATGGAGAAGCAAATTAAGATTCTGTGATAATAAATGACAAATAAGCTGTTTTCACCATTAAACTATTACTTTGAGTACTAATATATTTCGTAAAAGTTTTTCCTGTTCATTTGCTGAAAATGGGATATGTTAAAGTATAGAGGCACACGATTAGGTTCAATACATTTATTCATTCAGCAGTGAATAATATCTAGCACATAACATTCCGGTTTTTTTCCTAGGCAATTATGATCCGGTACTAAAAATGAAATCATTGACATTGTAGAGACTACATTCTATCAGAGAAATGTATAAATAACAGATATATTTTCTACTCTTATGCAATAGGTGCTTTGAGGAAAAAAAAATGATAATTCGATAGAAAATAATGTGTGTATGGGAGAAGGGAAACTGTGTGGCACTGTTGATTTTAGGGAATGCCAGATAGTCAGGTAGAGACTCCTGACTCTCTCTACTTAAGAGACTTAAGAGGAGGGGAGACCCATACAGTTACCTGTAGAGATAGTGTTACCTGTAGAGAGGGTTCCACTCATGGAAAAATTAGAAAACCTAATGAAATTAACACAAATGCAGATAAATTAGCAAACAGATAAATTGGCAAACACTTGAACTGACACATCACAGAAGAGGAAACCCATTAAACCAATAAACGTAAGACATATGGTCAAACTCAACAATAGAGAAGTAGAAATTAAATCTATAATGAAATGCTTTTAAGCTACAAGGTTGTAAAACATTTCTGAAAATACTGAATATTCAGAGTGATATAATACAACAATGCAATTTACACACTACTGGAGGAGTACAGATGTGTGTAACTGCTTTTGAAACCATTTATCATTTTTTGGCAGGGGTGAACAAGTGCACATGCACCATATAGAAATTTACACGTGTTTGGAAAGAGGTGGGCAAGAATGACCCTAGTGCCATTGCCTATAATAGGAAAAAGCTAGAAATAATTCCAATTTCTATCGGCAGGTGAGCAGTTAAATAATTTGTGGATTTTATATATAGAGTAGGATAGTATGTAGCAGTTAAAGTTTATGAATTACAGAGCTACAAGAATCACTCAGGATAAAAAAAAAACTGAGAAAAATGTCATAGAACACAAACAATGTGATATAATTAAATATTTATGAAGCTTATATTTATTCAAAAGTAAGCAATATGTTGATTATAGTTAAATTTTTGCTAAAGATATAAATAAAAGCAAGGAAGCAATGAACTGAAAATTCTGGATTCTCTTACAGGGAGAAAGAGGTGGGATTAGGAAGAGAACACACGGGACTTCAAGGACATTGTTAAGATTCTATATTTTTATCTATGGCATGGATACATGCAGGTGTCCTTTTACTTTTATTATATATATCATACACCTCAATTACACATTTTTTTGTTTCTAAGCAATTTGTATTTAACACAGTTTTAAAGAGCAAAAATGAGAGATAATTAGTGAAAATAAGTATATCCAGCACTTTCAAATAGTTTTTTTTTTTTTTAAGGAAGAGATATATGTGGTAGAGGAAGGGGCTTATATGGCCAAAAAGAAGGTTTTCTATGTTTGTTTATACTGTGGCTTTTATTTGGGCCAGCATTTTGGTGGCTTGTTTACTTTGTTTGTAAACTAATGAAAGTAATCCAGTACAAAAGAAAAATTGCTGCAACACAGAGATGTGTCAGTTACTGCACCAAAGTCCTTGAGTCGAGGAGAGGGAAGAGGATCCAGTCCCACTACTCATTAACAGGCACTTTATACTCTAGTCGTGCTGAACATTGGCAGTTCTACAAAATTACTTTGTCTTTTGCAACATCATGCCTGCAAACTGTTTACTCCATCTTCAACTCTTCTCTACCACCCTCCACCTGTGAATGATTTCTCATCCTTCAAGAATTCAACCCAAATGGCACCTCATTAATCAACCTTTGCTTACCAACCCAGACAAAATTAGTCGGTCTCTCCATTGAGATTCTAGAGCATTTGTACATATGTCTATTGAAATCACATTTACGGTTCTACATCCTGGCTTCCTCACTAGTCTGTGAGTATCCTGAGGAACTGACAACTGTCTTACTCATTTGTGTTTATTTATAGGGCCTAATACTGAGCCTGACATATCATAATTCATCATTATGTGTTTAAATAAATGAATGCATAAATAAAGAGCTTTCACTTCAAAATACTGATTAAGAAGGATTATGTGAAATGTTTTGAGGGCATAATTATTTCCTCAAACTGCTTCTATCCCAAATGATACGAAAGTCCGCAGTTAAGGTGAAATAAAGACACTTAAATCTACTTCCCTCTAAAATGCATAATAATCTACAAAGAATAAAATACTGAAAATGCATCTACCTTTCATATTCAATGGAAAGAGAAATGGCATTGAGAAAAATAGGTATATACTTGTCACTACTATAAAATTTGTTTCAAAATTACACATGTCTCATAGTATGTAAAGAAAAAAATGTATTTCTCCAAAAGTAAGGCTCATGATTTTAAGACACTTTGATTAGGACCATATTTCAAAAGTTGTGGGTGGGCTATAGGATTAAAGAACAGGTTCTCTATGGAGTCTTAGGTCAATAACATAGATTAGTAGGGAAGGTAGAGCTGAAGAAAAAATCATGCTGATATGCCATCTAAACTGGCTCTTGAGCCATGGAGACCTGAATTAGGAGATACACTCTAAGTTTATCAGGAAATAAACAGTTTTATTAGGCAGAAATAATTTGAATTAGAAGAGACACTCTAAGTTGTAAGGAAATAAACAGTTTTATTAGGCAGAAATCATCTGTCAACTTAATAGGAGAGAAAGCTACTTCAGGTTACTCTCCCTACCTCTTTTAAACCATTCTTTAAAAAATATTTAGCCCCATTTAAAGGTGAATAATTGCCTGAAAAGAACTCCTATATGACTCCTATACAGTAATACAATAAAATACCAGAAACACAATTTTAAAAGCAACAGGAATTTAAATAATTATCAAAGTTTTAAAAGTACATACTGTTTTTTTCTTTTAAGACAGCGTAACAAAATGTAAAGTGATTTGGAAAATCTCAGGGAACAAACAGCAATAGAAAATAAAAACATTAAAAAAATTAAAACCATATTAGAAACATTTATGGAATGTGTATGATGGGAGAGACAGTTACTTTGGAAAAATCAAACTGAACAGAATGGAAGTAGCAAAGATAGTAACACACACACACACACACCCTTAAATATGTAGGATGAAATGATCCAACACACATATGCATCCACACACAATTCCTTTGTCACATGATGCCTTTGGATGCCCTTAATATCAATGGCAATCACATGAAAAAAAACTACCATGTGTATATGCTTGCAGAAATTTGCATGTCCAATTGCATAAATTTACTGAGAAGATGAGTCTTCACTTGCTATGTGTGTGCCACATACACAAGGAAGATGGGTTTGATCACTTTTTGCTTTCTTATAGAAAAAATTTCTCATTAGTTAATATAATGTTATGAATAGTAGATGTGTTAGGATTAATTGTGATGGGTTCCAGCTATGTATGAAGCAAAGACAGGCATTGCTATTTAAATCAACAAAATTATGCTTAAATTCATGCCAATCTACACAAAGAATAGTTGGTGGCCACAAAAAGACTTCCTAGTCTCAATCACAGTATCATGGTGAAGGGTATAGCGAAAAGATTTTTTTTAATGAATTTGATCAAATGATGGACAATAAGCACATTTTTTTTTAGTGTAAGTTTATAAAGAAGTAGTGATTAAAACATTTCTTTTATTATGTATCAGGCAGGATCCAGTCAGGAAACAGAAACCAGACCAGTAATTTGAGCAGGGAAAATCCAATGTAAAGAATTGTTAACTGGTAATTAACTGGTAAACAAGGATTAATTACTAAGAAGCATGAATGGAACTCTAAAGAATACAGGAACAACATAGCCCACTAACTCTAGGGCTGACATAGAAAACCCAAGGAAGGAATAAACTCTCCCTCTCCACCGATGTGGAGCATCTTGGAGGGTGACATACCCTGCCCTGTGTATCTCTTCATCTGTATCCTTTGCAATATCTTTCACAATAAACCAGTAAATTTAAATATTTCTTGTAGATTCTGATTCACTTTAGCAAATTAAACAAACTCAAGGAGGGGGTTTTGGGAAGCCCAATGAATAGCTGGTTGGTCAGCAGAACAGGTACAATAACCTGGGGATTGTGATTGGCATTGGAAGTGGGAGTATTATTGTAGGACTGAGCCTTTAACCTCTGGCATCTGACACTATCTCTAGATAGACAGTGCCAGAATCAAAGTGATGGACACTCAGCTGCTATCCACTGCAGAACTGATTTCTTAGCATATGTGGGAAAACATTCACACATTTGTTCACAGATCCCCTGGGACTTTTTTGAGATGGGGTCCCTCTCTGTTGCCCAAGATGGAGTGCACTGGTACAATTATGGTCAGTGTAGCCTTGAACTCCTGGCTCAAGTGATCCTTTTGCCTCTGGCTCCTAAGTAAGCTGGTACTACGGGCACACGCCACCAAGACAAGTTGTGTGTGTGTGTGTGTGTGTAGACAGGGTCTTGCTATGTTGCCAAGGCTGGTCTCAAACTCTTAGCCTCAAGCAATCCTCTTGCCTTGACCTCCCAAATCATTGAGATTACAGACATGAGCCACCAGACCCGGCCAGTCTTCTGTGTAATTGTGTGTCATCCAAAAGACAATCAGACTGGCCAAATAGAAAGAAGATCTTTATTGGAAATACAGGTTTGCAAACTGGGGAGAGATGGTCTATCTGTATGGACCAGAGGGGAGATGTTCTCTCTTCGAAGACAGGAGGGATAGGTTGGGTTTTATGCCTCACAAAGTGTATGTCATACATATTCAACATATTTAGGGGAAAATCTCTACATATTTATGAGGGAAGCTGAGCACATGCAATAATGGATAAACATATATGTAACATACATCTCATGTTCACTTTCAGGTGGAGGTTTATAATTAAAATGAGGCAAAATTGACTATGTCAAAAGGTGAACCATGGTACACAAAGAAGGTTTTTGCACAGCCTCTGTTATTTGGCTAAAACTGGCTGCAATTGCTTATCAGAAGGGCATGCTTATAACGTAGGTCAATTGTTCAGTCAGAGTTGTGATGGTCTGTGTTGTAAATCAGAGCTGATAACTACTGTTGTTGGAAAGTTTAGTCACAGAAATTTGGAAATGTGCCATGCCAGCCAGGACTTGAACCTTAGACCCATAGGTAATTTTGTTTCCTTAACCTTAGGGTGTTTCTTAGTTAATAAGTTAATAAGGGGCATCTGTTTTGGTGTCTCAGATCACAGGAGAGTGGAGAAAAACCATTTGTGGGTTTTTTTTTTTTCTCATTAAGAATAACTTAACTAGTTTCGGCAAAAGCTTACTTTAATCTAAATTTTTTAAAATAAATATGTATATTATTTTAATCAGACATTTTAATAAAAGGCACAGTTGAAGTAATTAGAGATATTTTAGAGGTATTTCAGCAAGAACTAGACTCGTGATGGGGTGGATTGCAGAGTATCATGATATCTATTTTTAAAAGATTGTTAATAAATAAGACATTTAACTTAGTTTGTGTGGTTCCAGGAACTATGTTTAGGAAATATAGAAGACAGATGTTAGAGACTGCATTTTGTTTTCCCAGTGTTTACCTATTGAATTCCTAACTTCCAATGTGATTATATTAGATATATGGCTTTTAGGGCAATCATTAAATTTAAATAAGGTTGTAAGCATGAGATTCTTATCCAGTAGGACTGGTGTCCGTATAAGAAAAGGAAGAGACACCAGAGTGCTCTTTCACTGACTATGCACTGAGGAAAGGCCACGTGAGGACAAAATGAGTAAGCAGATGTCTGCAAGCCAGGAAGAGAGCCCTCAGCAGAATCTGAATTTACCTTAACCTCGATCATGAACTTTTAGCCTCCAGAATTCTGAGAAAATAAATGTCTGTTGGTTAAGACACCCAATATATGGTATTTTGTTATGGCAAACTAAGTGGACTAATAAAACATATTATGTTGCCAATATGGCAAATATGGCAAAAAAACTTCATTCCAATTAGAATATTTTAAAAATAGAATGGAAGAGCAATCTCTGTCACCAAGCCAGGCCAGTGTTTTGGAGCACTCTAATACTTTTGAGAATAGAAGCAGCTGCAGTCTGTGGCACTCATGGAGAGGAACAAAAGTGGCCAGTGAATACAGCACCTTCAACTGAAATATCCAGGTACTGACATTGGGACTGATCAGAGAAACAATGCAACCCATGGAGAGTGAAGAAAATAAGGGTGGAGCAATGGCCCACCTGGGAGCTACACAGAGCTGAGGAAACATCCACACCCACCCAAGGGAAGTGGTGAGTGATGGCGTGATGCCAGGAAACCACATTTCTCCCAAGGGTCTTTGCAACACGTGGATCAGGAGATCCTCTTGTGAACCCATGCCACCAGGGCCTTGGGTCTGCCACAGAGCTGTGTGGAGTCTCTGCAGACCAGCCGCTCAGGCATGCACAAGACCCATACTTTGGCCCCAGGATCCAAACAAATGTATCTGCAATGCAGGCAAAGAGGATGTCTGTACACACCCCTAGAAAGGGGGCTGAATCCAGGGAGCCAAGCAGTGTCAGTCTGCAGGCCCCACTTCCACAGCAATCCCACTGGTTTGGAATTCCAACAAGACACAAGCAACAGGATGGAGCCTGTCTGAGACAGGATGGAGCCCCCGAGGCGAGGGGTGGGGGACGGGGGTGATGGGACACCATCACTGTTGTTTGGTTGCTTTAGCTGTTTCAGCCTGTGGGCTTTGAAGACTTCAAATTGTCCAGATGAGGAAGGGTCCCCTTAGCACAGCACAGTTGCTTTGCCAGAACATGGACAGACTGCTTCTTTAAGGGACTGCATCCATTCCCCCTTACTGGGCAGGACCTCCCAGCTGGGGCCTCCAGCCAACTTCACCGACATTCTATGGACAGAACTCTGATGTCTCTCTGGGACAGAGTGCTCAGAGGAAGGGATGGCTGCCACCATGATTGTTTGCATAACAGCCATGCCAATCTGTGGATTTTGGAGAGTTCAAGCCAACAAGGGAAGAAGAGGTTCCCCAGCACAGCATCGCTATTTCATCGAGTTATGACCAAACTGCTCCTTTAAGTGGGCCTGATCCACTCCTCTTCCTCATGGAGTAGGTTCTCCCAACCAGGGCCTCCAGCCTCCCCAACCAATGTTTTACGGCTGATAAAGTTCTAATTTCTCCCTGGAATGAAGTGGCTGGGGAATAGGGCAGGCCACTACCTTGGCTGTTTGGGCATCTCAGCTGGTACAGCCTGTGGACCCAGAGAGCCCAAAGCAATAGGGGACCAAAGGTATCTCCAAGACAACACAGTTTCTCTACCAAAAAGCAACCAGACAGCTTCTTTAATCAGGTCCCTGATCCCATTCCTCTTGACTGGGTGAGACCTTTCAATGGGAGTCTCCAGCTATCTCCTACAAGCATGTTCAGGCTGTCAACAGGTCATTACCCCTGGGACAGAGCTTCCAGAGGAAGAGATAAGCTGTTGTCTTTGCTGTTTTGCAGCTTTCACTGGTGATACCAGGTATGAGAAAAACTGAGGCAACTAGGGTCTGGAGTTGACCCCCAGGAAACTGCAGAAGCCCCATGGAAGAGTGGCCAGATTGTTAAAAGAAAACAAACAGAAAACAATAAAACTGCATCTAGAGCCGAGCAACATTGAGGAATAAAGGTAGACAAGCTCAAAAGGTAAAAAAGAATCAATGCAAAAATGCAGAAAAGTCAAAAGGCCGGAGTGCCCCTTTTCCTCTGAATGATGTAACACCTCTCCAGCAGGGGCTCAGAACTGGGCTGAGGCTGTGATGGCTGAAATTACAGAAGTTGGCTTCAGAATATGGATAAAAAGTAAACTTTGCTGAGCTAAAGGAGCATATAGTAACCCAATGCAAAGGAGCTAAGAATCATGATAAAACAATGCAGGAGCTGACAGCCAAAGTAGCCTGTATAGAGAAGAAAATAACCTACCTGATAGAGCTGAAAAACACACTATGAGAACTTCATAATGCAATCACAAGTATTAATAATAGAATAGACCAAGCAGAGGATGGAATCACAGACTTGAAGACTACCTTTCTGAAATAAGAAAGGCAGAGAAGAATAGAGAAAAAAGAATAAAAAGGAATGAACAAAACCTCCAAGAAACATGGGATTATGTAAAGAGACTGAATCTATGACTTAATGGGGTACCTGAAAGAGTCAGGGAGAATGGTATCAATTTGGAAAACATATTTCAGGATATCACGCAGGAGAACTTCCCCAACCTACAAAGACAGGCCAACATTCAAATTCAGGAAATGCAGAGAACCCCAGTAATATACTCCATGAAAAGATCATCCCCAACACACATAATCATCAGATTCTCCAATGTCAAAATAAAAGAAAAAATGTTAAGGGCAACCAGAGAAAAGCCAGGTCACTGACAAAGGGAAGCCCATCAGAATAACAGCGGACATCTCAGTGGAAACCCTGCAAGCCAGAAGAGATTGGGAGCCAATATTCAATGTTGTTAAAGAAAATAATTTCCAACCCAGAATTTCATGTTCAGCCAAACTAAGCTTCATAAGCAAAGGAGAAATAAGATCCTTTTCAGACAAGCAAATGCTGAGGGAATTCATTACCACCAGACCCGCCTTACAAGAGCTCCTGGAGGAAGCACTAATTATGGAAAGAAAAAATTACCAGTCACTACAAATGCACTCTGAAGTACACAGACCAGTGACACTGTGAAGCAACTGCATAAGCAAGTCTGCAAAATAACCAACTAGCATCATGAAAACAGGATCAAATTCACATATAGCAATACTAATCTTAAATGGAAATGAGCTAGATGCCCCAATTAAAAGACACAGAATGGCAGGTTAGATAAAGGGCCAAGACCTATTGGTATGCTGTCCTCAAGAGACCCATCTCATGTGAAAAGGCACACATAGGTTCAAAATAAAGGGATAGAGGAAAATGTACCAAGCAAATGGAAAACAGAAGAAGCAGGGGTTGAAATCCTAGTTTCTGACATAACAAATTTTAAACCAACAAAGATAAAAAAGACAAAAAAATGACATTACATAATGGTAAAGGGTTCAATTCAACAAGAAGAGCCAACCATCCTGAATATATATGCACTCAATACAGCAGCATCCAGATTCATAAAACAACTTCTCAGAGACTGTTAAAGAGCTGTAGACTCCCACACAATAATAGTGGGAGATTTTAACACCCCACTGACAATATTAGACATCATCAAGGCAGAAAATTAACAAAGATATCTATGACCTGAACTCAGCTCTAGATCAAGTGGATCTGATAAATATCTACATAATTCTCCACCCAAACACAACAGAATATACATTCTTCTTATTGGCATGGCACTTCCTCTAAAACTGATCACATAATCAGAAGTAAGACACTCCTCAGCAAATGCAAAAAACTGAAATAATAACAGTCAGACCACAACATAATCAAATTGGAACTCAAGATTAAGAAATTCACTCAAAACCATACAACTACATAAAAATTTAACAATCTGCTCCTGAATGACTTGGGTAAATAATGAAATTAAGATTGAAATAAAGAAGTTCTTTGAAACTAGTGAGAACAGAGAGACAACATACAAGAATCTCTAGGGTGCAGCTAAAGCAATGTTAAGAGGGAAATTTATAGCACTAATTGCCCATATCAAAAAGCTAGAAAGATTTTGTTAACAACCTAATGTCACAACTAAAAGAACAAGAGCAAAAAAAAAATCCAAAAGCTAGCAGAAGAAAAAAAAATAACAGAGGTTAGAGCTGAACTGAAGGAAAAAGAGGCATGAAAACTCCTTCAAAAAATCAACAAATCCAGGAAATGATTTAAAAATAATAATAAAAAAATAGACTGCTAGCTAGACTAATGAAAAAGGAAAAAGAGAACATTGAAATAAACACAATCAGAAATGAAAAGGGGAATACCCCTGACCCCACAGAAATGCAGACATCAGACAATACTATAAACGCCTCTAAATGGATAAATTCTTGAACACATACATCCTCCCATGACTGAACCAGGAAGAAATAGAATCTCTGAACAGACCAATAACAAGGTCTGAAATTGAGGTAGTAATAAATAGCCTCCCAACTAGAAAAAAAGCCCAGAACCAGATGAATTCACACCTGATTTCAACCAGAGGTACAAAGAAGAGCTGTCACCATTCCTATTGAAACTATTCCTAAAAATTGAAAAGGAGGGACTCCTCCATAACTCATTCTATGAAGCCAGCATCGTCCTGATACCAAAACCTCCCAGAGATACAACAAAAAAAGAAAACTTTAGGTCAATATCCTTGATAAACATTGATGGAAAAATCCTCAATAAAATACTGGCAAACCAAATCCAACAGCACATCAAAAAAATCTTATCCACCATGAGCAAATAGGCTTCATTCCCAGGATACAAGGCTGATTCAACATATGCAAATGGACAAATGTAAACAATCACATGAACAGAACTGAAGACAAAAACTACATCTTTATCTCAATAGATGCAGAAAAGGACTTCCATAAAATTCAACATCCCCTCATGTTAAAAACTCTCAATAAACTAGAAATTGAAGGAACACACTTCAAACTAATAATAGCCATATATGGCAAACCCACAGCTAATATCATACTAAATGGGAAAAAAAACTAGAAGCATTCCCATTGAAAAACTGCAAAAAATAGCTTGCCTTCTCTCACCACTCCTATTCAACATACTATTGGAAGTTCTGGCTAGGGCAATCAGGCAAGAGAATGAAATAAAGGGCATTCATATAGGAAGAGAATAAGTCAAACTATCTTCATTTGCAGATGATGTAATTCTATATCTAAAAAGCTCCATCATCTCAGACCAAAGCTTCCTAAGCTGATAAACAACTTAAGCAAAGTTTCAAGATACAAAATTAATGTGTGAAAATTACTAGCATTTCTTTTTTAAACTAAGGAAAACTTTTATTTAAATTGTGCAATCAATCAGTAATTAGACAGCAGTTTCATAAACATTTTGGCATTTAAACTTTTAGTTGTTTTTGGCATGACCTATAGGGTAGTATATAAACTACCCAGTGGGGTGGGGGGAAAGTACTAAGCAATATTTACTATGATATTAGAAAAAACACAAATCTACATTATTAAACAAACATGTTTTAAGAAGACATTAACAGGATACATTTAAAATCAAGGCAAACATTTGCTTTCTTCATGCAATGGAATTCACAGAGCTGATCTCCTGGGTCAAGTATAAAATTAATATAGCTCAGTTCTATAGTCCATTAGCAAGTCTACAAATGCTGCCCATACAAGAAAATGGTATAAAGTGTGAAAGGACCCAGAACACCCATGACATAAAGTAATTTAACTGGCTCCCACACTTTCATTTAATTCACATCTTTGAAGAAAAAAAAAAATCATACAGACATAAAATTTTGTCCAACAAAAGCAACAAGCAGACACATTTTCTTAACATATGTCCTCTACTCTACTGATAGACTAAGGCAATGTGTGTGTATTCACGCTTTGCAATTTCCTATAACAGGCTCAAGTTGCTAATCATGAGTAATAATTTTCATTTGTAAACAAAATAGATACCCAGAATATGATAACAAGAAACAGAATGTTTTAAGGTCAAGATTTCTAATATTTTTCTTGTTTTTAAAGACAGTTCCATAGAAAAAATAAAGTTCCGTAACAAATTTTCTTTAAGTTGTAAGTCAAGACTATGTCTATATACCATGAACTACCTACAAGTTATGAACTTCAGGAAATCTGCAAAGCTGTTCAGAATCGTATACGGATAAAAAAAAAAGGGAAAATATTTCCTTTCTCTAAAAAAAGAAGAGAATCATATAATTCTTCCCAATAAACCCTACATATGGACTCAAATAAACCAGAATCACGTGCCAGTATGTGTTGCCCCGTATAAAATTCATTCGTTTGGAATAATTTGCAGAAATATTAAAATACTCCATAATCTTGAAAAAGATCTTTTAGAGAAAAATTCTAAATATGTACTTTTC
>NW_016820473.1:68948-99846 GCF_001698545.2 Rhinopithecus bieti | reverse complement strand
TATATATATATATATATATATGAGACAATGTATCATAGTCCTATACACTTTCAAGTATAGGATTAACTAACTAGGGTTAGTACCTTGCCTAAACCACTCACTAGCTGTGACTTTTGGCAAGAGATCAGGAACCTCTGTTTCCTAATCCCCAAAACGGGGATAATACTTGCTTTGCAGAATGTAGCAGTGGAAAATCACTAACATTTCTATACACCAACAACAGACAATCTGAGATCCAAATCATGAATGAACTCCCATTCACAATTGCCACAAAAATAATAAAGTAACTGGGAATACAGTTAACAAGGGGAGTGAAGGACCTCTTCAAGGAAAACTACAAATCACTGCTCAAAGAAATCAGAGATAACACAAGCAAATGGAAAAATATTCCATGCTCATAGATAGGAGAAATCAATATCACGAAAATGGTGATACTACCCAAAGCAATTTAACATTCATTGTCATTCAATTTGCATTATTCACAGAACTAGATAAAACTGTTTTAAAATTCATATGGAACCTAAAAGAGTGCCAATAGTAAAAGCAATCCTAAGCAAAAATAACAAAGTTGGAGGCATCACACTACTTGACTTCAAACTCTACTATAAGGCTACAGTAACCAAAACAGCATGGTGCTGGTACAATAACAGACACATAGACCAATGAAACAGAATAGAGAGCCCAGAAATAAGACTGCACACTTACAACCATCTGATCTTCCACAAACCTGACAAAAATAAGCAATGGGGAAAGAATTCCCTATTTAATAAATGGTGCTGGGAGAACATGTGCAGAAAATTGAAACTGGACCCCTTCCTTACACTATATACAAAAATGAATGCAAGATGGATTAAAAACACTTTGGGAGGCCGATGTGGGCAGATCATGAGGTCAGGAGATTGAGACCATCCTGGCTAACATAGTGAATTAAAGACTTAAACACAGAACTATGAAAAACTATGAAAACCCTAGAAGAAAACCCTAGGCAACACCAATCAGGAAATAGGCATGGGCAAGATTTCATGATGAAGATACCAATAGCAATTACGACAAAAGCAAAAATTGACAAATGGGATCTAATTAAGCTAAAGAGCTTCTGTACAGCAAAAGAAACTATCTACAGAGTAAACAGACAACCTACAGAATGGGGGGAAATCTTTGCAAACTATGATAAAGAAAAATTCTAATACACAGCATCTATAAGGAACTTAAACAAATTTAAAAGAAAAAAACAAACAACTCCATTAAAAAGTGGGCAAAGGACATGAACAGACACCTTACAGAAGAAGACATATATGCAGCAAACAAACATGAAAAAAATCTCAACATCAGTGATCACTAGAGAAATGCAACTCAAAACCACATTGCAATACCATCTAACACCAATCAGAATGGCTCCTATTGAAAAGTCAAAAAATGACAGATGCTGGCAAAGTCAAGGAGAAAAAGGAATGCTTTTACAATATTGGTGGGAGTGCAAATTATCTAACCATTGTTGAAGACAGTGCAATAATTCCTCTAAGATCCAGAGGCAGAAATACCATTTGGCCCAGAAATCCCATTACTGGAGATATACCCAAAAGAATATAAATTGTTCTATTATAAAGATACATGCAAATGGATGTTCATTATACACTATTTGTAATAGCAAAGACATGAATTCCACCTGAATGCCTATCAGTAATAGACTGGATAAAGAAAATGTGGGACATATACACTGTAGAATACTGTACAGCCATACGGAGAAATGAAATCACGTCCTTTGCAGGAACATGGATTGAGCTAGAGGTCATTATCCTTAGGGAACTAACACAGGAACAAAAACAAATACCACTTGTTCTCACTTATAAGTGTGAGCTGAACAATGAGAACACATGGACACATGGTGGGGGGAACAACACACACTGGGGCCTGTAGGAGGGTGAAGAGTGGGAGGAAGGAGAGCATCAGGAAGAATAGCTAATAGATGCTGGGCTTAATACCTGGGTGACAGGATGATCTGTGCAGCAGACCACCATGGCACATATTTACCTATGTAACAAACATGCACGTCCTGCACATGTACACTTTAACTTAAAAGTTGGAAAAAATAAAAAATTGACGACAAAAATAAACAAAAATAAATAAAGGAACTGTACATTGTCTAACAAAATTTATTTGTGAAAGAAAAAGAATGCCTTATATACCTTGTATAGGTTTTAAGTTGAAACAGTTTTTTTTACTGTTTTATATTTGTTTTGTATAATACATTAGTAAATTGCCCATAATTGAATACTAACAAAAATTAATGAGAATACTACAGAAGCATTCTTGCATTAATAATAATTAAGTCATCATCTGTTTTTTTCATCTTGGAGAATTTCTTAGTGAGTGAAGTCACAAAGGCAGAACTGCCAGAACAAAAGGTCATGAGATGACCAGAGAAAGAGGACAAAATTAATAATGCTCTTGGAGAGTAGCAAAAAAAAAAAAAAAATTTTTGGGGAGAAAAAAAAAAAAAAAAAAAAAAAAAAAAAAAAAGATCTCCTGTGAATTCTTTCCACATACCCTTCAAGTAATTTGTCTTGTATTTTCAAGAGATCAGCTCTTAAGGCTTCTTGATGTATCTCTGACATCGTGTAATATGGTAGCCATACTCTATGTATTTCTCCTTTATTTCCCCTAGGGTGCTAGGAAATATCTGAAAGAGACAGTGGTTGCATTAGCCATAAAGTAAATCAATGAACAAATTTTGACGTTAAGAAGGAGCAATTTTTCAGTCACCTGGTCCATGTGACTATCCAATACTTATCCAGCATTTTTTAAAAAATCACTAAAATATAACAATATTTTGCCATCTAGAGGAATATACAAAAATAATTTATTTAAACAGACTTCTTGTGTTTTTATAAACATGTAGTTTAAATATAGGCCACCATGATACTCAAGGTCCCGTCTACTTGTTTCTACAAAAATAAATATATTTAATCTTAAGAAAAGTCTAAAGATTTATTATATCCTTTTAAGAAATAAGGCAATTTTGCTCTGATATTAGTTATTTCTTGTCTTCTGCTAGCTTTTGAATTTTTGCCATTGCGTCTCTAGTTCTTTTAATTGTGATGTTAGGGTGTCAATTTCAGATCTTTTCTGATTTCTCCTGTGGGCATTTAGTGCTATAAATTTCCCTTTAAACTCTGCTTTAGCTGTGTCCCAGAGATCCTGGTACATTGTCTCTTTGTTCTCATTGGTTTCTAAGAACTTATTTATTTCTGCCTTAATTTTGTTATTTACTCAGTAGTCATTCAGGAGCAGGTTGTTCAGTTTCCATGTCGTTGTGCAGTTTTGAGTGAGTTTCTTAATCCTTAGTTCTAATTTGATTGCACTGTGGTCTGAGAGACTGTTTGTTATGATTTCCATTCTCTTGCATTTTCTGAGGAGTGTTTTCCTTCCAATTATGTGGACAATTTTAGAATAAGTGTGATGTGATGCTGAGAAGAATGTATATTCTGTTGATTTGGGGTGGAGAGTTCTATAGATGTCTGTTAGTTCCGTGTGGTCCAGAGCTGAGTTCAAGTCCTGAATATCTGTGTTAATTTTCTGTCTTGTTGATCTCATACTGACAGTGGGGTGTTCAAGTCTCCCACTATTATTGTGTGGGAGTCTAAGTCTCTTTGTAGGCCTCTAAGAGCTTGTTTTATGAATCTGGGTGCTCCTGTATTGGGTGCATATGTATTTAAGATAGTTAGCTCTTCTTGTTGCATTGATCCCTTTACCATCATGTAATGCCCTTCTTTGTCTTTTTTGATATTTGTTGGTTTAAAGTCTTTCTTATCAGAGACTAGGATTGCAACCCCTGCCTTTTTTTTTTTATTTTTTATTTTTTTTGCTTTCCATTTGCTCCATAAATATTCCTCCATCCCTTTATTTTGAGCTTATGTGTGTCTCTGAACACTGGATGGGTCTTCTGAATACAGCACACTGATGGGTTTACCCAATTTGCCAGTCTGTGTCTTTTAACTGGGTCATTTAGCCCATTTACATTTAAAGTTAATATTGTTTTGTGTGAATTTGATCCTGTCATTATGATGCTAACTGGTTATTTTGCCTGTTAGTGGAGGCAGTGTCTTCACAGGGTCGATTGTCTTTGCAATTTGGTATGTTTTTGCAGTGGCTGGTACTGGTTTTTCCTTTTCATATTTAGTGCTTACTTCAGGAGCTTTTGTAAGGCAGGCCTGATGGTGACAAAATCTCTCAGCATTTGCTTGTCTGTAAAGGATTTTATTTCTCCTTCACTTATGAACTTTAGTTTAGCTGGATATGAAATTCTGGGTTGAAAATTCTTTTCTTTAAAAATGTTGAATATTGGCCCCCACTGTCTTCTGGCTTGTAGGGTTTCTGCCAAGAGATCCACTGTTAGTCTGATGGGCTTCCCTTCATGGGCAACCCGACCTTTCTCTCTGGTTACCCTTCACATTTTTTCCCTTCATTTCAACCTTGGTGAATCTGACAATTGTGTGTCTTGGGGTTGCTCCTTTCAAGGAGTATCTTTGTGGTGTTCTCTGTATTTCCTGAATTTGAATGTTGACCTGTCTTGCTAGGTTGGAGAAGTTCTGAGGGATAGTATCCTGAAGAGTGTTTTCCAACTTGGTTCCATTCTACCCATCACTTTCAGTTACAACAAGCAAACATAGGTTTGGTCTTTTCACATAGTCCCATATTTCTTGGAGGCTTTGTTCATTCTTTTTCATTCTTTTTTTCTCTAATCATTTCTTCATGCTTCATTTCATTAAGTTGATTTTCAATCTCTGATATTCTTTCTTCTGCTTGATTGATTTGGCTATTTATACTCGTGTATATTTTATGAAGTTCTCGTGCTGTGTTTTTCCACTCCATCGGGTAATTTATGTTCTTCATTAAACTGGTTATTCTAGTTAGCAATTTGTCTAACCTTTTTTCAATGTTCTTAGTTTTCTTTCTTTGGGTTAGAACTTGCTCCTGTAGCTCAGAAGAGTTTGTTATTACTCACCTTCTGAAGCCTACTTTTGTCAGATTAACATAGATGTGAAAATCCTTAATAAAATACAAGCAATTGAATGCCAGAAGCACATCACAAAGCTTCTCCAGCACAATAAAGTCGGCTTCATCCCTGGATGTAAGGCTGGTTCAACATAAACAAATCAATAAATGTAATCCATCATATAAACAGAACCAATGACAAAAATCACGTTGTTATCTCAATAGATGCAGAAAAGGCCTTCAATAAAATCCAACACCCTTTCATGCTAAAAACTCTCAATAAACTAGATATTGATGGAACATATCTCAAAATAATAAGAGATATTTATGACAAACCCATAGCCAATATCACACTGAATGGGCAAAAGCTGGGAGCATTCCCTTTGAAAACCGGCACAAGAGACAAGGATTCCCTCTCTCACCACTCCTATTCAAGATAGTATTGGAAGTTCTGGCCAGGGCAATCAGACAAGAGAAAGAAATAAAGGGTATTCAAATAGAAAGAGAGGAAGTCAAATTGTCTTTGTTTGCAGATGGCATAATTGTATATTTAGAAAACCCCATCATCTCAGCCCTAAATCTCCTTAAGCTGATTAGCAATTTCAGCAAAGTCTCAGGATAAAAAATCAATGGGCAAATTCACAAGCATTCCTATACAGCAATAATAGACAAATAGCCAAATTATAAGTAAATTTCCATTCACAATCGCTACAAATAGAATAAAATACCTAGAAATAAAACTTACAAGGTATATGAAGGACCTCTTCAAGGAGAACTAAAAACCACCACTCAAGGAAATAACAGAGGATACAAACAAATGGAAAAACATTCCATGCTCATGGATANGAGACAAGGATTCCCTCTCTCACCACTCCTATTCAAGATAGTATTGGAAGTTCTGGCCAGGGCAATCAGACAAGAGAAAGAAATAAAGGGTATTCAAATAGAAAGAGAGGAAGTCAAATTGTCTTTGTTTGCAGATGGCATAATTGTATATTTAGAAAACCCCATCATCTCAGCCCTAAATCTCCTTAAGCTGATTAGCAATTTCAGCAAAGTCTCAGGATAAAAAATCAATGGGCAAATTCACAAGCATTCCTATACAGCAATAATAGACAAATAGCCAAATTATAAGTAAATTTCCATTCACAATCGCTACAAATAGAATAAAATACCTAGAAATAAAACTTACAAGGTATATGAAGGACCTCTTCAAGGAGAACTAAAACCACCACTCAAGGAAATAACAGAGGATACAAACAAATGGAAAACATTCCATGCTCATGGATAGGAAGAATCAATATCATGAAAATGGCCATACTGCCCAATGTAATTTATAGATTCAATGCTATCCCCATCAAGCTACCATTAACTTTCTTCACAGACTTAGAAAAATCTACTTTAAATTTCATATGGAACCAAAAAAAAGCCCACATAGCCCGGACAGTTCTAACAAAAAGAACAAAGCTGGAGACATCACACTACCTAACTTCAAACTATATTACAGGGCTACAGTAACCAAAACAGCATGGTACTGGTACCAAAAGAGAATAGAACAATGGAACAGAACAGAGGCCTCAGAAATAGCACCACACATCTATAGCCATCTGATCTTTGGCAAACCTGACAAAAACAAGAAATGAGGAAGGAATTCCCTATTTAATAAATGGTGTTGGGAAAAACTGGCTAGCCATATGCAGAAAACTGAAACTGGACCCCTTCCTTACACCTTATACAAAATTAACTCAAGATAGATTAAAAACTTAAATGTAAGACCTAAAACTATAAAAACCCTAGGAAAAAACTTAGGCAATACCATTCAGGACACAGGCATGGGCAAAGATCTTGAGACTAAAGCACCAAAAGCAATGTCAACAAAGGCCAAAATTGACAAATGGGGTCTAATTAAACTAAAGAGCTTCTGCACAGCAAAAGAAACCAACATGAGAGTGAACAGGTAACCTACAGAATGGGAGAAAATTTTTGCAATCTATCCATCTGACAAATGGCTAATATCCAGAATCTACAAGGAACTTAAACAAATTTACAAGAAAAAACAAACAACCCCATCAAAAAGTGGTGAAGGGTATGAACAGACACTTCTCAAAATAAGACATTTATGTGGTTAACAAACATGAAAAAAGGCTCATCATCACTGGTCATTAGAGAACTGCAAATCAAAACCACAATGAGATACCATCTCATGCCAGTTAGAATGGTGATCATTAAAATGTCAGGAAACCACAGATGTGGGGAAATAGGAACGCTGCTACACTGTTGGTGGGAGTGTAAGTTAGTTCAACCATTGTGGAAGACAGTGTGGCGATTTCTCAATGATCTAGAACCAGAAATAGTATTTGAACCAGCAATCCCATTACTAGGTATATAACCAAAGCAGTATAAATCATTCTCCTACAAAGGTACATACAAATGTATGTCTATGGCAGCACTGTTCACAATGGCAAAGTCTTGGAACCAACCCAAACGCCCATCAATGATAGACTGGATAAATAAAATGTGGCATATATACACCATGGAATACTATGCAGCCAAAAAAAGGATGAATTCATGTCCTTTGCAGGCACTTTGATGAAGCTGCAAAACATCATTCTCAGCACACTAACGCAGGAACAGAAAAACAAACACTGCACATTCTCACTCATAAGTGGGAGTTGAACAATGCGAACATGGAGACACAGGAAGGGGCACATCACACACCGGGGCCTGTCGGGGGGTGGGGGTTAAGGGGAGGGATAGCATTAGGAGAAATACCTAATGTAGATAATGGATTGATGAGTGCAGCAAACCACCATGGCACGTGTATACCTATGTAACAAACCTGCAAGTTTTGCACATGTATCCCAGAACTTAAAGTATAATAATAATTAAAAGAAATAAAGCAAATTATATCACATATCTCATTTTATCTGTTCAGTTAATTGATTTACAGGCATTTATATTTGTAAAGTACAGTAATTAACTCACTGAGACTTACTAGTATCTATTTCCTTTGATAATGTTGATGATCTCTGTAGCCATTGGGGTCCCAACAGGAGAAAGAAGCACTCTCAAACTGCTTAACTGAAGATCATGTTAAAAGTTGCTTACCAAGCTGTGAGCAGAATTTAGGGAAACCAATAAGTGGGAAGCATGTACTTTTCCTAGGTTCACTACTTAACCAGATTCTCCTTCCATATCTGATACTCCAATCCTTTGTTCCCCACACCCAATCAAAACACAAGGAGGAGTGAATGCTTTGAAAAAGCCTATATAAGTCTGCCTCCAAAGAGCAGAATGGAGGACAGATGGTAGGTATAAAAGGCACTATGGAAAATGGAAAATATCCAGCAGAAGCTCTATTATTTGTATTATTAATTACACTAATATTAATTATACATAATATGCTATAATTAATTATGTTTAACTTACAAATAAGCTCAAATTATTTAAGAAAAGCAAAGTTTCTATAAAGTAAATAAAACAGTGAAGAAATTTAACTAACCCAATAAACACTATTTTATATTTAAATCATGTATTATATAGTTCATTAAAATGAATATTTATTACAGGTATAATGAAGATACTTTTAATTATTTGCAAATGGGTTGTATAATACTTTATTATTAATTACCCTGCAAACATTTCCATTATAATACTTTTTATTTGTGTAGTGCTTTGTATCTTTTGAAGCAACTTTATAACTAGGTTATTACTAAGAATTACTCAATAGAACAAATCCTAATTTTCAGGATATTACTCATTTACTTGTATAAAAAAATACTTGATTGCATTTTATAGCACATATATAATATTGAAATAAAATGATTAATTACAAAAACCTTATTTTGTAGGCTTACCAGTAAATAAGCTATTCATTTAAGAATCAGAAAATGAATACCGTGAGGGGTAAAACCCAAGATTAACTGTAATGATATATATTAATATTATTTCTGTATAATTTATCAAATTGAGACATTTTGTGGTGGGTTTAATCATAATAAATTAAAATATATGGAAGCTATAGAATCCATTTAAATTACCCAAGTGGTCACTTTCTGGCCACAATACTATCCCCCTCAAACATGACACTGCTAATAAAGAACCCTTTTTTTCATGCTATCTAATAGCTTCATGAAGAGGCAGAATAAAATCAGAATTTTACACAGCAACAAGACAAATTCTTTTCTTTTTTTAACCATGTGGAGAAAACATAATTTTATTTATTCTAATAAGAGCTTTAAATGTCTTATTTTCTTATTTCAGAAAGTTCTTAATGAAAATAATTTTGACAGTTTTATAGCCAATCCCTTACTTCCAGATTAAATAGATATAAGAACATTGGAAAATTTTAAAAAATTGTCAGTGATATTTATTTGAGTAAATTATGTTCATTAAAAACATACAAAACATTTACAACTTCCCTTCGATAAACCCACTAGCATATGTTTACATCAATCCCACATAGCTATAAAATTTGTTCTTAAAATGAAGAATGCTTCATATTATGTAAAGTTTATTACTTTTTTAAAAGTCCTCAAAGTAGAGACTTTTTTCTATGTGTGTTTAGAGTTGATTTGAAACCCTAACTAAATTATGGGTTCTGAAATCTCTTGCTGTTACAGAATTATTTGGTAAGAGTTTGTACGTTAAATTATTTTCGTGTGGTTCCATATGATTAAAGACTAGTCTTCAATAATATTTAATATTTATAAACAATTCATGAAAAATAGATACTTAACATGGTGAATAAAATTTATTATGTAAAAATGTTGTTTTAAATAAGACTACGATTTCAAAATATATTGCAAATAGTATTGAGACCGTGTGTCTGTTTGTCATGATGAATTTGTTTGATCTGTGTTCAGGCGTAACACTTAATAAATACAATTATTTTGGATTCATGGTATTTTAAATTTTGTTCTGTGGTATCTTTGAAGTCAAGGAGCATATGCCAGGATTCAGAAACCACATTTCCTATGAAAATCTTTGAGAGAAATGTCTCTAGTTTTATGATTAAGGTAATTGTCATTCTATGTAATATGTTTCTTTTACTTGATTGGTATGTGATCTTATAAATGATATTTTCCCTATTCACAATGTTTCTTGACAGCTTAAAATTAAATTTGTGATCAATCTCCAGTACATAAATAGGACTTTAAGATATGACTTTATGATATGAATTTACTAAACTCATTTTTGTTGTCATCTTCCTTTCCTATATTGCCTCTTACTTTGTTTTTCTCACTGAATTTTGTCATGTTACATAAGTATATTTTACATAGTGTTTAATAATGTTACATAAATGGATAAAATTATAGTGATGTGTAATAAAGATTGAATAAACAATAAAGACAGGTCACATGGGTGCCAGATATACAAATATTTTGTCTATTTTTTAAATTTAATAATCACAGAAGTTCTATGAGTTCTATGAATACCATTCTATTAGTACAATTTTATGGATGAAACAATTGAAACATATGTTTTATTTAACTTATTCAAAGCCCACACAGAATCCGGTCTCAGGCAAGCCAACTCCTAAGTTCCTCCTTGTGACTACAAATATGAATACTGACATTGAAAAGAAGTATGCTTAGCTTTGGAGACTCAAGGAAGTTTACATTCTGGAGTATGTATCAGTTAACCATTGCCACAAAAATATTTTTAAAACCCCAAAATGTAGTAGCTTATAACAACAATTATTTATCCTTATAGATCTGTGTGTAATTACATCTCAACTGAATATTTACTTCTTTCATATGCAGAAAAGGACTATTTTCCTTCATATGATAGGTGTTTCCTGAGATGCGAGGCTCTTCTATTGAATATACAAATTGATACAAATGAAAATATTTATTCCTGAATTAATAAATATAACTGTACCTTTAAGTTACTTATTGTGATTCTGAATTTTTATTCTTTAAAAGATGAAATAGTAAGGAAATAATACTGATGAATATGAAACTTGTGCATGGTTAGGATCTTCATAGGAGTCGAGATGACAGTGACTTATGTAATGGCAAAACTGTGGTACAATGATTGAAAAGAAAAAATGCCATACAAAGAAGTCACCTTCCTTTCAAAATACTAGGTGACTTTATTGGTAGCAGTGAAACAATTGTCTGAGGTGCCAAATATGTGCAAAAAGATACATTTATAATTTTACCACTTCAAAACTTATTTTGTTCAGAAGACATTAATGAAAACATTGAATATCTCTGAGAAAATGAAATTACAAGATGCTCTTGCCTGAAAATATGCTTTTTCTGTGTAGTTATAAAAAAAGAGATTAAAGCATATTTTAATCCAAAATATTTTCTCCTAAAATATACAAAAGGACTTTTATAAGCTTTAAATGACAATTGTTTTCCATAATTTAAAGTCATTCTTTTTATGTATTCATAGTCACGTTTTGATTTTTATTCGTATCATATTAAAATCAGTTTATGAACATAAACAACCAGTTACAAAGTGATAAATAAAAACAATGGTGAAAATATTTTCATTGATTTTAAGAAGTGGTGGAAAATAGAGGATTATAATAAAACTAATCCACTTCTGTGCACTTTTTTTGTATAAGACAGTGTTATAGAGTTTATATAGATAAACTTATTTATACTGTTATATATATATGAACTTTTAATATAACAGTTGAAGGGTTTATATATATATAAACTATATAAACTCTATATGTGTAAACTACCTATAACTGTCTTGTATAAAATAGCAGTATACACATATACAAACAAATTTTTTTTCTACATGCTTTATGAAGTTGGAAAACTGATTCTCATTTTATAATGTAGGAAACTGAAGATTAGAAGGAAAAGCTAACTGAAGATTACATGGCTATTAAATCAACAAGAATGCACATTCAAGGTTTTCTGAGTTCAAGATTAGCTTTCCTAACACTTAGAGCTCAGATTTCTCCCTCTCCATTTGCATTAATTCTGTAGTTTCCAAATTTAGTAAGCGTTCATCAAAATTCCTTTTCACACTTCTCTCTTCTCTCCCTTAGTTCTGTAATGTCATCATCTTGTTTGACCCAATGCAACCCTATTTTCCTCACTCTCTAAATTATTCTTTCTACTTTCTTCAGGCATGTAGTTCTAAAAGCAACAACGAAGAAAACAAAAGTAAACAAACACATAAACTAATTAGTTATTTTCCTGCTTATCTTAGTGCCAGATTGGCTGACATGGCGATTCTGTCTCTTTGAAGCTATGCACTTTATTTTCTTTCTTATCATTCCTTTTCTTTTATGTTCTCAATGTATAGTAAATTACTCTTGTTTAAAGTGTACAATTTGATGAAGTGTGACATGTGTCTACAATTGTGAAATCATAACCATGGTCAAGATAGCGAGTATCACCCTCTAAAGTCTGCACAAGCACCTTTGTATTTCAGCCCTCCTCTCTCCTCTCTCTCCACAATGCCCATTGCCACTCTCTCTGGTCTGGTCTAGTTTCAGACATTATAAGTGAGCCTTAACAAGAGTCATGGTGCAGCTATCTTCAGATAATTTTTAAATTAACTTTATACAACACATAGCATCCCTATATTCTTGTAGATGAGGGATTTTTCAACTACAATATGCTTTCTCAGATTTCTTTTGGAAAATGTGTATCTTAATCTGTGTCAAAGAAAAACTGCACTAAATGGAGTTAAATAGGCGAGACTATTGCAATATAGATCAAGACTATTATAATAGAGTGGAGAGATTGAAATAAACTCTGCTGAAACAAAAGGCAGGAGAGTTTCTAAGTGCTGGAGTGAACTATTGGGAAAGTACTAAAGAATATGGGGAGACAAGAGGTTGTTCAATGTGATTAGGTCATCTGCATTTGCTTATTGTGCTTATGAAAGTTAGCCTCCCACCTTCCCACAGAGACTGGGAAACAGGAGCTTGCCCCTTCATTCTTTCCTTCCTTCCTTCCTTCCTTCCTTCCTTCCTTCCTTCCTTCCTTCCCTCCCTCCTTCCTTTCCTTCCTTCCTTCCTTCCTCCCTCCCTCCTTCCTTCCTTCCTTCTTTCCTCCTTCAACTTCCCTTCCTTCCCTTCCTTCTCTCTCTTCCATTTTTCTTTTCTTTTCTTTCTTTCTTCTTTTCTTTCTTCTTCTTTCTTTCCTTCTTTCTGATTTGTCTTTCTTTCTTCTTTCTCTCTTTTCTTCTTTCTCTTTCTTCTTTTCTTTCTTTCTTTCTTATTTCTCTTTCTCCTCTTTCTTTCTTTCCTTTTTCTTCTTTCTTTCTTATTTATCTTTCTCTTTCTTTCTTTTCTTTCTCCTTCCTCCTTCCTTCCTTCCTTCTTTCCTTCCTTCCTTCCTTCCTTCCTTCTTTCCTCTTCTGTCTCTCTTTCTTTCTCTTTCTTTTTATTAATCTCTTTACTTGATGAATTTGTCTGTTCTTATGCTGCTAATAAACACATACCCAAGATTAGGTAATTTGTAAAGCAAAGAGATTTAATTGACTCACAGTTCCATATAGCTGGGGAGGCCTCATAATCATGGCAGAAGGTGAATGAGAAGCAAAGCCATGTCTTACATGGTGGCAGGCAAGAAAGCTTGTGCAGGGAACTCCCATTTATCAAACCATCAGATCTTGTGAGACTTATTTACTACCACAAGACCAGTAGGAAGGAAACTGCCCCCATGATTCAATTATCACCACCTGGCCCTACCTTTGACACATGGGAATTCCTGTAATTGAAGATGATATTTGGGCAGGGATAGAACCAAACCATAAAATTTCACCCTGGCCCCTCCCAAATCTCATGTCCTCACACTTCAAAACCAATCATTCCTTCTCAACAATCCCCCAAAGTCTTAACTCATTTCAGCATTAACTCAAAAGTCCACAGTCCAAAGCCTTATCAGAGAACAGCAAGTCCTTCCACTTATAAGCCTGTAAAATCAAAAACAAGTTGATTACTTCCTAGATATAATAGGTGTACAGGCATTGGGTAAAGACACTCATTACAAATGGGAGAAAATGAACAAAACAAAGGGGCTGCAGGCTTCATGCAAGACAAAAATCCAATGGGTCAGTTAAACCTTAAAGCTATGAAATGATCTCCTTTGATTCCGAGTCTCACATCCAGGTCACACTAATGCAAGAAGTGTGTTCCCATGGCCTTGAACACCTCCACCCCTGTGGCTTTGCAGGGCATAGCCTCTTTCCCAGCTGTTTTCATGGGCTGGCATTGAGTGTCTGCGGCTTTTCCAGGCTCATGGTGCAAGCTGTCAGTGGATCTACCATTCCGGATTCTGGAGGATGGTGGTCCTCCTCTCACAGCTCCACTAGGCAGTTCCCCAGTGGGAACTCTGTGTGAGGGCACCAACCCCACTTTCCCTTCTGCACTGCCCTAGCAGAGGTTCTCCATGAGGAACTTGCACCTCTAGCAGTCTTCTGCCTGGACATCCAGGAATTTCCATACATCTTCTGAAATCTAGGCAGAGATTGCTAAACCTCACTTCTTGACTTCTATGCATCCACAGGCTCAACACCATGTGCAAGTTGACAAGACTTGGGGCTTGCACCCTCTGAAGCCATGGCCCAAGTTGTACCTTGGCCCATTTTAGCCATGGCTGGAGTAGCTGGGCCATAGGGCACCAAGTCTCTAGGTTGCACACAATAGCAAGGCCCTGGACCTGGCCCATGAAACCATTTTTCTCTCTTAGTTCTCTGGGCCTGTGATGGGAGGGACTGCCATAAAGGTCTCTGACATGGCCTGGTGACATTTTCCCCATTGTCTTGGTGATTAACATTTGGTTTCTTGTTATGTATGCAAATTTCTACAGCCAGCTTGGGCTTGAATTTCTCCCCAGAATATGGGTTTTTCTTTTCAGCCACATCATCAGGCTGCTAATTTTTCAAACTTTTGTACTTTGTCACCTCTTGAATGCTTTGCTGCTTGGATATTTCTTCTGCCAGACACCCTAAATCATTTCTCTCAAGTTCAAAGTTCCACAGATCTCTAGAGCAGAAGCAAAATGCCACCAGGCTCTTTGCATAGCAAGAGTAACCTCTACTCCTTCCCAGCAAGTTCCTCATCTCCATCTGAGACCACCACAGCCTGAACTTTACTGTCCATAATCACTATCAGCATTTTGGTCAAAGCCATTCAGCTAGTCTCTAGGAAGTTCCAAACTTTCCCACATCTTCCTTTCTTCTGAGCCCTCCAAGTCTCTAGGAAATTTCAAACTTTCCCACGTGTGTTATCTTCTTCTGAGCCCTCCAAACTATTCTAATCTCTGTTACCCAGTTCAAAAGTTGCTGCCACATTTTCAGGTATCTTTAGAGCAACACCCCACTACCTGGTATCAATGTACTGTATTAGTCTGTTCTCACACTGCTAATAAAGACATACCTGAGACTGGGTATTTTATAAAGGAAAAAGGTTTAATTGACTCACAGTTCCACATGGCTGAGGAGACATCACAATCATGGCAGAAGGCAAATGAGGAGCAAAGTCAGGTTTACATGGCAGCAGGCAAGATAGCCTGTGCAGGAGATATCCCATTTATCAAATCATTAGATCACATGAAACTTATTCACCACCATGAGAACAGTATTGGGGAAACCACCCCCACGATTTAATTTTCTCTGCTTGGCCCCATTCTTGACACATGAAAATTATTACAATTCAAGGTGAGATTTGGGTGGGGACACAGCCAAACTATAATACTTGACAAATAAAATGTGTATGTGTTTATGGTGTACAATATCATGTTTTGAAATATGCATACATTGTGGAATGGCTAAACAAGTTAATTAATTTGTGGATCACCTTACATACTTATCATTAATTTGTGTTTAGAATATTTAAAAGTCTACTCTCTTAGTAATTTGTGATTATAAAATTCATTATTATTAACAATAGTTACCAATAATGATCTGAATAATAAATAAAAATAAACTGTTTACATTAGCTTGGAAAAATACTTAAGAATAAATTTAACCAAGGAAGTGAAAGCTCTGCACATTGGAACTAGAAAACATTGATGAAATAAACTAAAGACACAAATAAATAGAAAGCTGTCCCATGTTCATGGATCAGAGTAATTAATGTTGTCAAAATGTATATACTACTCAAAGTGATCTAAAGATTCAATTTAATTCTTACGAAAATTCCAATGATATTTTTCACAAAAATAGAAAAAAAAAGTCCTAAAATTGTTATGGAACTGCAAAATACCAAAATAGCTAAAACAATCTTGAGAAAGAACAAAGCCGGAGGCATCACACTTCCTGATTCCAAATTTTATTACATAACTATAGTAATCAAAACACCATGGCACTGGCATAAATACAGAAACTTAGGCCAGTGGGACACATATGAGAGCCCAGAAATAAATCCATAGATTTATAGTCCATTGATTTTCCACAAACCTGCCAGGAGCACCCAATGGAGAAAGGACAATCTCTCAATAAATGCTGTTGGGACAACTGGATATCCACATGTAGAAGAATGAAATTAGACCTTTATCTCATACCATGTACAAAAATCAACTCAAATTGATTAAATTTAAGACTTAAAATGATAAAATTGCTAGAAGAAAATATAGAGGAAAAGCTTCATGACATAGGCCTGGACACTAGTATTCTTGATGATTACATTTCAAAGCAATGGCTTCCATGTCCTTGAGAAAGACATTCCTGGGTTGTAAAACTAGCAACAGGCTGGGAGAAAGACTTATATAATATTTCAAAGAGGTAGAGAAAGAATTTACAACAAGAAGTTGTCAATGCTCTATGAAAAGGGCTGTCAGGAAGAAACATCCCTAAAATTTAGCCAAGTTGATGGAAATGTTTAAGGTCATCCTGGTCACTGGCATCTCCTGTTGATGTTTCATTTCTCTATAACTTAGTGCTTTGGTGAAAATTTAAAAAGATGTTAAATACACTCTGGATAAATAATAAAGTGGAAACCTAAATAGCTAATATGCCTGAGAAAAGACATTCAACTTTATGAGTAATCAAAGAATTGACAAACTC
This sequence comes from Rhinopithecus bieti, assembly GCF_001698545.2. NCBI lineage: Eukaryota > Metazoa > Chordata > Mammalia > Primates > Cercopithecidae > Rhinopithecus > Rhinopithecus bieti. The sequence continues at coordinate 82,860 of NW_016820473.1, read as the reverse complement.
TGTTGAACATACCATTTCATATATGATAGTAGAAACAATATTTTAAATGTCTGAAAATACTACATGTTGAAGAAAATGCAGAATAATAAAACTATCATATATAGCTGTGCGAATAAAACTTGTAAAAGGATATTTCGAGAGTATTTTGAAGTTACAGAAAGCATGCCCAATGAAGCACTCATTCTCTCTCTCTCTATATATATATATTTATATCTATATATTCTATATATCTATATCTATATCTATCTATCTATATCTATCTATCTATCTATATATTTAAAGAAAGGTTCACTCACGTTTCAGAGACTGTATATAGCAATATCCACAGAAACATTATCTGTAATAGTAGAAAAAAAGGAAGACAACTGCACAGCTTATTTTTATTATTTATTTATTTTTGAGATGGTGTCTTCACCTCCCAGGTTTGGTAGAGACGGGGTTTCACCATGTTGGCCACCCTGGTCTCAAACTCCTAACCTCAAGTGATCCACCCGCCTTGTCCTCCCAAAGTGCTGAGATTACAGGTGTTGGCCACCACACCTGGCCAACACAGCTTAAATATTAAGATGAGAAAGGATAAATAATGTTGTATACAACCAAGGAAAATCTAAACATTAATAAAAACGATAGAACTCTGAGAACTGCATCAATATGGCTACATCTCCCATACATTAAGTGAAAAAGGTAAGTTTCAGAAAATATATACAGGATGATAGTTTATATAAAAGCATAAATGTTACAAATGAAAAATGAATTGTAAATTGTTTACAGAAACATCTAAAAGAATGAATATAAATGATAAACACTAAAATCAGAGTATAATGTGCCCCTACAGAAGGAGAGAAAGAAATTATTTTAGTTGTGTGCAGGGAGCTTCAAATATTAGTGCCTAATTACCAAAACATCAATCATTTGTAAGTTAAATCATAAGATTATTGAAATCTCATTTAACTTGAATTAGAGTTTATGCATATTTGACATAAATTTTCACTTTAAATAAAGAAAAAAGCAGCTTAGAGTATTAAAGTCTATTCTCTAACAGAAAATGATGAGACATGTATCCTTTGTCTACCTTTCATGAAAAGATTCAAGAAGGACGGCATCAAAGAATTCCAGTTTATGCTGAATAGAACTATCCCTAGGAAAATTCCTGACTGCAGGACACAAAAATAAGATAAAGAACAGGAGAAAAGGCACTTGAATGCCCATAGAAACATAATCAGTATTACGTAAAATTACAATTATGTGTTGACTGCAATGTCATTTTATTTATTTATTTATTGAGACGGAGTCTCATTCTGTTGCCCAGGCTGGAGTGCAGTGGTGCAATCTTGGCTCACCGCAAGCTCCACCTCCTGGGTTCCAGCAATGCTCCCTGCCTCAGCCTTCCAAGTAGTTGGGACTACAGGTGCCTGCCACCATGCCTGGCTAATTTTTGTATTTTTTAGTAGAGATGAGGTTTCACCATGCTGGCCAGGCTAGTCTCAAACTCCTAATCTCAGGTGATCTGCCTGTCTTGGCCTCCCAAAGTGCTGGAATTACAGGCATGAGCCACCACACCAGGCCCTATTTAAAATTTTAAATGACAAATTTCTCCCAAATTAGAATGTGTAAGTTTTCACAAAGATTTTATACTCTGAAGTTGTTGTTAGGACAGTAAGTTAACATAACCGTTTGAAAAGTAGATTATAAATTTAGAAATATATGTAAAGCCAGGGATTTTAAAGATCTGCTTCCATTCAATGATTTTTTTCTTTTTTATCCTAAATGAACAACCTACATAAAATGTAAAACCTTCGTGTGTGTGTGTGTGCATGTGTGTGTATGTGTGTAAAAATTTGACGGATGTCTATATGTCTCAAAGGAGTGAGAGGATGCACTGAATTTTGTGGCTGTCAGTAAGATGCATAAAAATATCTAATAGTCTAGACACTGTCTCTACAAAAAGTAAAAATTAAAAAATTAGTTTGACATGGTGTTGTGTGCCTCTAATCCCAGTTGCTTGGAAGACTGTGATAGGAGGATCACTTGAATCCAGGAGTTAAAGGTTACAGTGGACTATGATCATGACACATGCATTCCAGCCTGGTGGCAGAGCAAGACCTTGTCTCTCTACAAAACAACATTTAATAGTAATGAGTGAATATTTTTGAACTGAGCTTGTCTCCTGAAGCAATATCTATAAAGATTTGAATTGTTACTTATAAACTACTAATGGTCAAACAAGGTGTCAAATATCTTTTAATGCCTGTTGCTAAGTGTACATTTTTTACGTAAATGATGAATAATATTTGAAGTCTCATTTCCAATACTGAAGATTTATTTGTCCTTATTTCTAGTGAATCTCTCCTAGTAAACTTTTTTATCTCTCTGCTAACTATGATTGTAGATAAAAGGTGTGTAGTGTGGGGTCATGGAAGAAAAGAAAACCTAACCCATGTCAATAAGTAATTTGATACAGATACTGTCTTTTTATAATAGAACCATCTAGGCCATCTCAGTTTTATGTCAAATAATTTATAGTGAATTAAAAACCCTTATTCTACCTGTAACAACAGTGATAACATTGAGAGTAATATTCTTCGTTATATAATATTGATAATGTGTTGATAGCTAATATATAGAGTATTAATAATGGGTCAATATTATCTGACTTAATCCCCACAGTGATCCTCTAACATGATAATATCATCACCTCTATATTTTACAAATGAGGAGTGTGAAGTACAGAGGGATTTTTAAACTTTCCCAAGTAGCACAGCCTACTAGTGACACGGTTGAAATTTGGACCTGAATGATTTTTGTGAGAACGGGGAGAGTACATTATTGACTAAATATCTGCAAACTGAGACTTTGTCATTTTCTTTCACTGAAGAATGTATGAGAATTTCTAAAACCAAAGAAAAAGTTGACTTTGAGTCTTCAACTAACTTCTTTATATGTGAAGGACATTAAAATGATAATATTTCAACCAGAAATATGTTTTTCAAGATAATAGGCTTTCTGTTTTTTCCTCTAGTCTTTTGTTTTACTTTTTTTTTTTTTCCTACTGTAGAATTTCATTGGAGAAAAAATCTCACTTTGTTAGTCTGCTCTCAAAAGAACACCTAGAAAGGGCAAAATCTTTTAAAAGGATAAATCCTTTTGTTCCCTGTCTGACAAAATATAGAAATATGGTACAATGAAACCCCTCAAATGAATACTTGGTGAAGAGGGAAAATAAACCTAATAAAAAGTAATAGCTATTTGAATTTTTTCCAAAATAAATCATGTACATTTCATTTAAAGTGGAAGTCTCTTTCATGGGTATTGTTGGAAGACAGATTGAGCAATATATACTAAAAGTAATTGGAAACTTCCTGCACTGTGTACAGTCTGTTAAAAACAAATTCAATGAATATTGTCTCTGATTATCTACATACATGATCAATCCAGTCTGTTCTTCAGTAAAGCAGTCTGGAAAATAACTCAGGATAAAAATATATTTTATTTAAACAAAGTGCAGATGACACTTGTGAATTTTTAGAGAAGAATATAATCATATAAGCAAACAAAAATGAAAAATACTCCAAGTTCAGTTCCCCGAGATAGCAACTAATATCTTCATATATATCCTACACATTTTAGTGTGCATACGTTATACACCCAGACATAATAAGAACATAAATTGTGCTATAATGTGCATAATAATAAAATTGTGCTATATTTTAGCCACATTTATCATTTTAAACTTCTGCTTTAACTTAGTTTTGCAGAGTACACAACAACAAATATTTCATCATATGATGACTCTTATGAGTAAATATAATGTCTTCGCACTGTGTATCTTATTCTAAGTAATTGACATGCTATCATTCAACATTCAGGTTATGATTAAATGAACAGTCACAAATGAAAGTGTTATGGCTAACTTTTAAACTATCTTCATAAACATAAGCATATATTTTAACATTTAAAAAATACTACAAGACACTAAATGCAACAATGATGTAAGCCTAAGTCTTAATGAATTAGTCATGCCAAAAATACTTTAGCATCTATTATGTTTCAAGCACCATAACAAAATAAAATGACATCAGAAATGAAGCTATTTGGAAAGACTCATTAATCTAAATGAAATGCTAGATAGTATAAGTGAGGATATACTTTTTTTATTTGATACAAATTTTGTTGAAGTGTTTTATTTTATTTTTTATTTTGCAGTTTTATATTCTGTTATCAGATACAACATAGCAGATATACTTCATGCATGTAAAGCTAAAGGTCACCTAGTCCAGACTAACTATATCTTCTCCATTCATTTCTTTATTCAATCATGCACTCAATCAAGTTCAGAATTGCATTCACAAACTATGCTCTTTTTCTCTCTCCTATAAATCCTGTATGTAACATACATTTTTATATTCAGTCCCAGCACTTGGGATAGACTTAAATACCTGTGCAGATAAAGTCCTTTTAGCACACCTTCAGATAATAGTCTCTCATGGCCTTTTTTATGCAGTTATTTAGCAATATTATTTTATTTTCTTCCTGAATCTTACAGTTTCTGATAGATTATTTACAACCTTCTGTAAGGGAAAATAATGTTATTAATTTCTATTAAAAGGCTTATATGCATATTGTCCTTCTTTTTTACTTAATATCAAATTTTGTCATGCAAACAATAGTAATGTCTATACAAAATTAAATGTCTTACAGCAGCACTATTCACAATAACCAAAAGATGGAAAGACCTCAAATTTCCATCAATGGATAGAGGAATAAACAAAATGTTGTATAGCCACACAACTGAATATTTTCAGTAATTAAAATGAAGTACTGATACATGCTAGAACATAGACTAATCTCAAAATTATTAGGCTAAGTGAAAGAAGCTACACACAAGAAATCATATATTGCATTATTCCATTTATTTGAACTCTCTAGAATGGCTAATTGCATAGAGACAGAAAGCAGATTTGTGGCTGCCAGAAGCTGAGAGGGAGACAAAAGAGTGAATGACTACTTGAAACAAGTTTTCTTTGGGGATGATAAAAACTATTTTGGAACTGAATAGAAGTAGTGGTTGCAGAAATAATGTGCATGTATAATTTTATTAAATTGTATATTTAAAGTGGTTAATTTTATGTTATGTGAATTTTACCTTAACTTAAAAAAGTCTACACAGAAAAATTTGGGGGTAAAATCTTAATAAACGGTCCTCAGCAAATTATTTGTTTCTAAATTCAGATGGATCAAAGAGAATCAGGTTCTAAACATATTTAATTTTGGTTGGCAAAAGCATCATCTATTAAATTGAGCACTGAAAATAGATTAAAGTAAGAAAGGGGCTTTTCTTATGCCTATTAAGAAACAGACTATTAAAAAGTAATAACAATATACTAAAACAAATAACCACAACCACTTTTTACTCACTAGTCCATTCAGTCCTATGTAGTTAATTCTTTTAAGGGCAGGTTTTGAATATGCCTCTCTTTTCATGAAGTCATGCTTTGTATCAAAAAGAGTCCTGGCAACCTCAACAGGCCATGACAGAGTCTGACAAATGACTAAGTTATGTCAGCTCTCAGTTTTCAAGCTTGGACTATTATTTGAAATATCAATCATTAATAGTACCTGGTTATCTTTTTCTACAGTATTTTGAGGTTGCCTTTCTTCGTTAGAGACATTAGATCTAGCCTGTGAGCCTTCGGAGAAGCTCAAATAATCTGTAGATGAGACTGTATAGATGTAGTTAATTTATTATAGTAACACATTTTAAAACAGAAGAAGACTAAAATTCTTTGCTAGAGGAAAATACATAATTATTTCATCAGATTTGTTAAATGATTCTATACAGGGTCAGAGCATATGAATGGACCATGATGACACTGTCAGATCTACAAAGCTTCCAATCCATTCTCTAAGTGTGCAATATCTGACTTGTATATAGACATTAATAACATTTCAACTATATAAAAATCAGTAGCATTTCTTCACACCAACAATATCAGGGCTGAGTGAAACTGAAACACAATTCCACTTACAATAACCACAAGTAAAATGAAATACCTATGAATACAGCTAACCAATGAGGTTAAACATCTCTATAAGGAGAACTACAAAACACTAATGAAAGAAATCATAGATGACACAAATAAATGGAAAATCATTCCAGGCTCATGATTAGAATAATTAATATAATAGAAATGGTCATACTTCCCAAAGCATTACAGATTCCATGCTATTCCTATCAAACTACTAATGTCATTCTTCACAGAATTAGAAATAAAAAGTTATTCCAAAATTCATATGTAAGCAAAAAAGAGCCGCCAAATAGACAAAACAATACTAAGCAAGAAGAACAAACCTAGAGGTATCCCCCTACTTCAAACTATACTATAAAAACACAGTAACCAAAACAGCTTGGTACTGATACAAAACCCATGCATAGACCAATAGAATGGAATAGAAAATCAGAAATGAAGCCACACATCTACAACCATCTGATTTTGACAAGGCTGACAAAACAAACAATAAGGAAATAACTCCTTAGTCAATAAACGGTGCTGGGATAACTAGCCATAGGCAGAAAGTTGAAAATGAACCCCTACCTTTCACTATAGAAACAATTCAAAATCTATTAAACATTTCAATGTGAGATCTCAAACTTTAAAATCCTGGAAGACAACCTAGGAAGCACTCTTCTCAACATTGGCCTTGGCAAGGATATTTAACTAGGTCTCCAAGAGTAATTGCAACAAAACAGAAATAGACAAGTGGGATCTAATTAAACAACAACAACAACAAAAGAACTTCTGCACAGCAAAGTAAACTATCAACAGAGCAAATGGACAATCTACAGAATGTGAAAACATTCACAAACTACGCATCTGGCAAAGGACTAATATCCAGAATCTGTAGGGAACTTAAGCAAATCAACAAACAAACAAACAAACAAACAAAACCCATTATAAAATGGACAAAGGACAGGAAAAGACACTTCTCAAAAGAAGACACACAATTGGCTAATAAATATGAAAAAAAATGCTCCGCATCTCTAATCATCAGAGATATGCAAATCAAAACAACCATGAGATACCATCTCACACCAATCACAATGGCTAATATTAAAAGTAAAAGAACAACAGATGCTGGCCAAGACTAGGGAGAAAAGGGAATGCTTATACATTGTTTATGAGAATGGAATTAGTTTAGCTACTGTAGAAAGCAGTTTGGAGATTTCTCAAAAAACTTAAAACAGAGTTACCATTTGTCCGGGAAATCCCATTACTGAGTATATACCAACCCCAAAATAAATCATTCTACTGAAAAGACACATATCTTTATTTGCGTGTTCAACACTGCACTGTTTGCAATAGCAAAGACATGGAATCAATACAGGTGCCCATCAATGGTAGATTGAATAAAGAAAATGTGGTACATATACACTACAGAATACTATGCAGCCATAGAAAAGAATGAAATCGTGTCTTTTCAGCAACATGGATGGAGCTGGAGGCCTTAATACTAAGCAAATTAATGCAGAAACAGAAAACCAAATACCAGATATTCTCACTTATTAGTGGGAGCTAAGCATTGTACACACATGGACATAAATATGGGAACAATAAACACTGTAGACTACTAGAGGGTTGGAGAGGTGGATTAAAAAAACTACCTATGAAGTACTATGCTCATTACCAGTGTGATGGGATTCATACTGCAAACCTCAGCATCAAGCAATATTCTCATATAAAAAATCTGCACATGTATCCGCATATCCAAAATAAAATTTCAAATATTAAAAAAAAAAAGTATATCTGATAGAACAAATTTTCTCAGGCAGTTCTGACAACATTGTTGAGCTAATTAAGAAATATAGAACATGCCAAATACCTAATAACACAATTTTGAAAACTTAATTTAACATATAAAAGGGAAAATACATCACAACCAAGTAGCATTTATCTCAGGATCGCAATGTTGTGTTAACATTTAAAATCAGTCAGTGCAATTAAACACATTTACAAAATATCAAGAAAACCATATTCTTGATACAATAGATGGAGAATAGATATTTGCCAAAATACCTATTTTAACTTTTGTTTTATTTTCATTTAAGTTTGGGGTACCTGTGCAGGTTTGTTGCATGTGTATGAGAACATGCAGAATTTAGGTTTCTGCTCCTGTATTTGTTCACTTAGAATAATGGCCTCCAGCTGTGTTCATGTTGCGGCAAAGGCCAGATTTCATTCCTTTTTTATGGCTGAGTAGTGTTCCATGGTGTATAGGGACCACTTCTCCTCCTCCTCTTCCTCTTCCTCGTCCTCCTCCACTACTTCTTCTTCTCCTCCTCCTCCTCCTTCTTCTTCTTCTTCCTCTTCCTCTTCCTCTTCCTCTTCTTCTTCTTTCTTCTTCTTTCTTCTTCTTCGACAGGGTTTCACTCCTGTTGCCTAGGCTGCAGGGCAGTATTGCAAGCTAGGCTCACTGCAGCCTTGATTTCCAAGTTTCAGGTGATTCTTCCACCTCAGCCTCCCAGCTAGCTGGAACTATAGGTGGGAGCCACTACCCAAGCTAATTTTGTGTATTTTTAGTAAGCACAGGACTTCATCATTTTGTCCAGTCTCGTCTTGAGCTCCTGGGCTCAAGAGATCCACCTGCCTTAGCCTCCCAAAGTGGTGGGATTGCAGTTGTGAGCCATTGCACCCAGCCCATACCATATTTCCAATCCACTACTGATGGACATCTAGGTTGATTCCAGGTCTTTGCTATTGTGAATAGTGCTGTGATAAACATGAGTGCACGTGTGTTTTTGGCAGAATGGTTTATTTTCCTTTGGATATTTTCCCTTTTCTCCACAACCTCACCAACATATTTCAACATCCATGCTTAATGACTCTCTCAGCAAATTGGAGATAGAAAAGAACTTCCTCAAGATGATGAATGCCATTAATTTCCTGTATCTGCCATGATAAGTACCATAAACTAAGTAAGTTAAAAAAACAATAGCTTACTGTCTCATGGTTCTGGAGGCTACAATTCCAAAAATCAAGTTGTTAACAGGGTTGGGTCCTTCTTAAGGCTGTGAGGGAGAATCTGTTCTATGCTTCTCTTCTAGCTTCTATAGTCTCAGGCATTCATTGGCTTGTAGACAGTGTTTTCCCTGTGTCTTCAGATTGCTTTTCCTCTATGCATGTCTAGCTTTGTGTCTAAATATACCCTTTCTATAAGGACACAGTCATATTGGATTAGGGCCCAGTCTAATAACCCCATCTCTACTTGACCATCTGCAAAGATGTTATTTTCTTTTCTTTTCTTTTTTTTTTTTTTTAACTTTTAAGTTCAGGGATACATGTGTAAGTTGTTAGATAGATAAACTTGTGCCATAGGGGTTTGTTGTACAGATTATTTCATCATGCAGGTATGAAGCCACTAGTACCCATTAGTTATTTTTCCTGATCTTCTCCCTCCTCCATCCCTCCACGCTGCAAAAGGTCCCGCTGTGTGTCGTTACCCTCTCTGTGTTGATGTCTCATCATTTAGCTCCCACTTAAAAGTGAGAACATGTGGTATTTGGTTTTCTGTTCCTGCATTAGTTTGCTATTAATAGTGACCTCCAGCTCCATCTATGTATCTGCAAAGGACATGATCTCATTCTTTCTTTATGGTTGCATAATATTCCATGGTGTATATGCCCCACATTTTCTTTATCCAGTCTATCACTGATGGACACTTAACTTGATTCCATGCCTTTGCTGTTGTGAATGGTGTACTGCAATGAACATGTGCTCACATGTGAGCAATCGATATTCTTATCATCATTCTGTGCTTAATGTGTGGTACCTTTCCTGCCCTCTTACCAGCTTCTCTTTATGGTATTTTTGGCTTCAATTCATACTTACCAGAACAAACTCTTTAAAATTTATTAACCTGTCTATTTGACTGGTGCATTTAGGCCATTTCTTTACCTCTGTTTTAATCCTTATCCATTGAAATAAATCTATAGACAAAAGATGGAGCCAGGAGAAAGAGCACATGCTTGTAGTCCCAGCTACTCCAGAGGCTGAGGCACAAAATTTGCTTGAGCCAGGAGTTAGAGGCCAGCCTATGTATGCAACATAATGAGACTCCATTTCTTTAAAGCAAAAAAAAAAAAAAAAAAAAAAATTGAGAAGTAAATGTTGTCTCGAAGTTGTGTAAAATAAACTTTGAATGGAAATAATCAAGATGTAAATAAATTGCAAGATACAGGTCTCCTTTATGGGTAAAATATAAGATATATTCTGGATTTTTTAAAGTTTTTTAAGAACAGAGTTTGGGATTAACTACCAACTCCATGTCAATCTGAGGACTTAAAATCTTAGTTCTGTTCAGTAGCCTTCTTACATAGTCATTTACGATTTCCAAGTCATTCCTTCATCAGCAATAAAGGAAGAATATACATCGGACTTATTTGTATTTGAAAAGGTCAAATGAGATGTACATCAAAACATGTGATATACCCTAATGAATGATGTAAAGAACCTATCTTTGTCTCTCATCCAATACCACCCATCCTCCAACTGGTGTGTAAAATCACTCAGAGGCTTACCTTATACCACCAAGCAAGGAGACGTTTATATAAGTACTTGCATGCTTTGTGTATAAAGTTACAATTAATTCCCTTATTTTTAAATTTAATTTGATTTAATTTTTGAGAAGGAGTCTCATTCTGTTGCTCAGGCTGGACTGTGGTGGCCTGATATCCGCTCAATGCAACATCTGCTTCCTGGGTTCAAGGTACTCTCCTGCCTCAGCCTGCTGAGTAGCTGGGACTACAGGCACAAACCACCATGCTAGGCTACTTTTCATATTTTTAGTAGAGATGGTGTTTTGGGCAAGGCTTGTCTCGAACTCCTGACTTTAAGTGATCTGCCTTCCTGGGTCTCCCAAAGTGCTGGGATTACAGGCACGAGCCACCATACCTGGCCTTTTCACAATTTTTATTTATTTTATGAATCAAGTATTTAATTTTAAAATTTTAATTTTGTGAGCACATAGTAGTTATACATATTTATAGGGTACAAAAGATATTTTGGTACAGGTATATAATGCATAGTAATCAAAGGGAAAATTTGGCATCCATCCTCTTAAGCATTTATCCTTTGTGTTACAGAGATTCCGATTATTCTCTTTTGGTCATTATAAAATATTCAATTAAATTGTTATTGACTATAGTCCCCCGATTGTGCTACCAAATACTAGATATTATTCATTCTTTATGACTATTTTCTTTGTATCCATTACCCATCCCCACCTCTCCCCTACTACCCTTCCCAGCCTCTGGTTACCAACCTTCTATTCTTTACCTCCATGAGTTCAATTGTTTTGATTCTTAGATACCACAAATTAGTGAGAACATGCAATGTTTGTCATCCTGTACCTAGCTTATTTCACTTAACATAATGACTTTCTGTTTTATCCATGTTGTTGTAAACGACAGGCTTTCATTCTTTTTTTATGGCTGAGTAGTACTCTGTTGTATATATATATATCACATTTTCCTTATCCATTCATTTGTTAATGGACACTCAGGTTGCTTCCAAATCTTGCCTATTGTGAACAGTGCTGCAAAAAGACAGGAGAGTGCAGATATCTCTTTTATATACTGATTTTCTTTCTTTTGGGAATATAACCAGCAATGGGATTGCTGGATTGTATGGTAACTCTATTTTTAGTTTTTCTCAGTAGCTTCCAAACTGTTCTCCATAGTGGTTGTACTAGGTTCCTACTAGCAGCGTCCAAGGGTTCCCTTTTCTCCGCATCCTCACCAGAAACTGTTATTGTCTGACTTTTGGGTAAAAGCCATTTTAACTGGGGTGCTATGATATTTCATTGTAGTTTTGATTTGCATTTCTCTAATGACCAATAATGCTGAGCAATTTTTCATGTGCCTTTTTTGTTTCTTTTCTCTTTTCATGTGTATTTTATACATCTTGAAGTTTTCCAACAGTTTAATAATTATCTATAATTTAAAATTTTTATACATGTTAATTTTAGATTTTTTTTCTGTCTTCATGTTTATTACATTTTTTTTTCTGTGATGTCTAATCTGTGGTTAATCCCATTCAGTATATTTTTTTCATTTTAGTAGCTGTACTTGTCATCTTCAGAGGTTCTATTTGAGTCTCTTTTCTAACTTTCTTGTCTCTAATTTTTTCAATATTTCTACTAGTTTTTGAATGTATGGATTATATTTTAATAGCTATTACAGTATATTTTCCTGATAATTCTAACAGTTGTGTCAGTTCTGGGTTATTTTGATTAATTGAATCTTTCTCCTTATTTTGGTTTATTTTTCTCTGCTTCTTTGCTAACTGGTTAATTTTGATTCAATGCCATACATTTTGAATTTTATCTTTTGTGGCTGAATGTTTTATATTCCTACAAATATATTTAAATGTTTTTCTAAGATGCAGCTCAAATACTTGACAACAGTTTGATCACCCAGATCTTGGTTTTCAAATCTGTTAGACAGGACAAGAGCAGCCTTTGGGCGAAAGCTGATTTTGTGCTAATAATGAATCAAGACATTTTAGTCAAAGACTATCTATAAATTATGATGTTTTTCCGTTTGGCTGGCCCTATGGTAACATCAACTCTCATTTCGTCTACTGCTTTTTGCATGGTTCTTTTCCTGATCTTGGGTAGTTTATCCAGTGCTTTGTTGACCAGTATTTTGCTGAATACCTAAGACGGACCCACGGCAGACCTTTGACGTTTTCTTTTTCTTTATTTATTTATTTATTTATTTATTTTTTTATTATACTTTAGGTTCTAGGGTACATGTGCATAACGTGCAGGTTTGTTACATATGTATACTTGTGCCATGTTGGTGTGCTGCACCCATCAACTCGTCAGCACCCATCAATTCGTCATTTATATCAGGTATAACTCCCAATGCAATCCCTCCCCCCTGCCCCCTCCCCATGATAGGCCCCGATGTGTGATGTTCCCCTTCCCGAGTCCAAGTGATGTCATTTTTCAGTTCCCACCTATGAGTGAGAACATGCGGTGTTTGGTTTTCTGTTCTTGTGATAGTTTGCTAAGAATGATGGTTTCCTTAAGTTCATCCCTCTGTAGTTCTTTGCCTCGGTCTTCCTGGACTCTCAACTCAAGAGGTCCATTGGTTTCACATGGGTACTCCCTTTCTATTCCATACCCTGGAAACTCTTGTAAGGTAGCAAACTGTGACAATCATAGGGCCACTTGTTTGTTTCTGTTTTTTTAGGGGCTCCTGTTCCTTAGTGCCTGATGTCCAATATCTTACAAACCACTCATTCATCTATTTCATTCATTTTTGTTTGTTTCAGGCAAGACGGTGAACCATATCCTTATATCTCTGTTACAGCACTTTTCCTTGATGCAGAAGCAATCCTTTACCATTTTAGAAGCAATAATATTCTTTCATGGACTTAGAAGTATTTTTAAGTTCTGTTTTTTTTTTTTAATTGAAATATTTTTGGGAGGAGAATTGGATTTGGTAACTTACTGGCTAACAAAATATGAAAAAGATACTTTATGGTAAAAGGTAAGAATCTATATTCAGATTATCGAAAATGAGCTATGCCAACAAAGAGTGATTTTTGAAGCTTTTAACAGAACTTACCTTGATCTGGCCAGGTAAGGTGGCTCACGCCTGCAATCCCAGAACTTTGAGAGGCCGAGGTGGGTGGATTATCTGAGGTCAGGAGTTGGAGACCACCCTGACCAACATAGTGAAACCCCATCTCTACTAAAAATACAAAATTAGTGGGATGTGGTGGCACATGTCTGTAATACTAGCTACTTGGGAGGCCGAGGAAGGAGAATTGCTTGAACCTGGGAGGTGGAGGCTGCAGTGAGCCGAGATTGTGCCACTGCACTCCAGGACAAAACTCTGTGGAAAAAA